>NC_136059.1:1096234214-1096493433 GCF_964261635.1 Lissotriton helveticus
ATAGTGTAGGAGTTTCGCCCCACTGCCAGCAGAAGAATAACAAAATGATAATAAAAAACAGCCTGACTGAGCCATGGTGTCTTGGGCAGGGCTGAGCTGGGCCATGGCAGGGAGGAAGTGTGGTGGGCACTTATAAGTGCACATGTCAGTTTGTCCGGCTGTCTTAAGCCGGCCTAACAGAAATGCGCACTCATATTTCTCTAACTCAGCTGTGTTGCCCAGCCGGGTTGGAGAAAAGGCTCAGGCTCCCTGTGCCTGAGCAAGCGTCAGACCTGCCCGCTCAGGCCAATCCAGGTGCTTCTCTCATGCTAGATATAGCATGAGAGCAGCATATGTATTGGGTGTGGACTGTGGAGCCTTTGCTGTGGCCCATGGATTGCTGGGAGGAGAGCTGAAGTGGAGTACCGAGGCTGCCGGCAGTGGTCTTTAAAAATATATATATATATTATTCTCCTAACCCCCCTCCACCTCCAATGCCTCTCCACTTTAGATTGGCGGCGGCTGCCACTGTATTGAATAGCAATTATTTGCAACTGCTCAAATGAAATCTCTAACAGGAATGGTTTGGCAGAGTCTGCGGGTTATTGTGCAGAACAAGGGATTTGAGCAGACCATCAAACCTTATTGCTAGGTGATTTATTTAAAAAAGATTCTCTTTTATGAATCTTAAAGTCAAAAGCACAATAATACGTTCTGTTGGCGCTTCATAGTGTCTTATGTTTCTCTAAGTAGGTGTGAGTGACATTAAATACATGCAGACACAGTAACCACATAGAGCTCCTGATGCTTTTACTGTGAAACACAGAGAATGCACCCCCTTGCAGAAGGATGCTCAATGGGGCCATCCCTGGGCGGAAAAAACTGGATTATCAGAATAAAAGCCTATCTTTTATGAAAACGACTCTTTTGGAAGGTTCTGCTTGCCAAGATAAAATAATTCAGCATTCTAAAATCACCCTAGTGGAGAGTAGGTAGTTTTTTTTGCCCGAATTGAAGACTTCTTTTCTATTTTTGATGCTATTTATCCTCCAGCTAAGGCTATTTATTCATATAATCTTTTAAGCAATTTCATTAGCAAAGATAAAGCATTTGGCATTTAAAAAGAAAATGACTTAAGTGCTATTAGGAAACCTAATTAAAACCAAAATTAAACAGAGCCCAGCGTACTTTGCCGCTACTTATTAAATATGGACATAGGTAAGATTCAGTGCATCTCCAGGGACCAGGACTTGGCCATAGACGCTTATTAGTGTTAAAAGTCTGAGAGACGTGGACGATAAAAAAATCAATATTGCAACCTTAATTGTAAAAGTCAGAAAGAGAGAAGAAGAGTTCTAATTTAACAAGATTACAGATGAGCACTGGGAGGCGGCCACCGGGGAGCCGCGGCACATTTATAAAGATTTATGCGGAGGAGACCTCTCCGGGGATCGTCCTTCCTTATTTCATCCCTGCAGAGGATTAAGGCTATTAAACTGATGTGTTACTTTGGGAGCTTTACGGGAAAAAAGAAGCTGAGAAATGATCTGGTACTTCAACCAGGAGGAGTCGATAGGTTGTGATCCACGCAAAGTCTCTGTAGCAATTACAATGGGAAGCAGTACGAGGACTGGCAAAGGCAAAGGAGCTAGGAAGGAAGCGGACGAGAACATGTGTATGAAATCCCAAAAGAGCAAGATGAAGGCAGGCTTTTAAAACATTCTGCAGTTTAGGGCAGGCGTTGTGCTTCACAATTGCAATGCAGCATCTCTAAGAGGGTGTTTGCTCTATCAATATCTGTCAATCACACACCAACTTCTCCACCATTCTCTAACATTATGATCCAAAAAGCGTTTGACTAGGAAGAAATACACTAACACTTGGAAAATTCTGAACCAAAGCAAACATACAATTTACATGATCCACAAACCCAAATGCGTCCTAGATTCACAAACATAAGTGTATGCCACATAGACAAAATATATTCTATAATGATATGATATACAATCATAGAACAGTGTACTAGTTGGGTGAATGGGGTTAATGCAGAAAAAACAGGAAAATACCATGAGTGGGATCGGACAAGCAATGTAAACCTTGGTTCACACCCCCAGTGCTGGAAAATTGTGAAACATTCACAAATATTTATAATAAACATCACACTTTTGAAAGTACCTGTCAAACATCCGATAGTACTTGTGAAACATATAAGAAAGGGGTGGTAAACAGCATAAATCAATCCCGCGTTTACAAGATGTGTTTAAAACGGGGTTGCATTTGCTAGAACATTTGAAAACTGTCGCAAAATAAAGGAAAGAAAATACAAATATTGTGAATTTCCCGAAACTTTCTCATGTGCTGTATGTCCACACCATGTATCTACAAGTGTGATTCATGTAATCTGGAACGTATGCCAAATTCTCACATATAGGTATATGAATCACTTACAAAAAGAGTAATTTAAGGACATGTTTAGGTGCAATTTAGTGGATTTCCTAATATCCAAGGGAAGATCATTGCACCAGAAAACCCCCAACAGTTCCACTGATTTTCAGCAAAAAGTATTCCTATTACAGGCCGAGGACACCGCAGGCTATGGGTCTCTGGCCATCTGGGTGGGCTTGAAGGTTTATAAAGTCTCATCCTAGTTTTTCAGTGTTTCAGCTTGTAATGATGGACATCCTCGTGGATGATAGTGAGAGCCAGACATTTGCCTTGTTCCAACACAGGGAGTCAGGGAAGCCTTTTTCAGAGTTGGACTGGTGTGTTACGTCCAATTCAAACCTGGAAGGTCACTGCTGAAGGGTTCTGTCTTTTCTGAAGACAACCCAGCACTTTTTTAGTGCCACCAACAAAGAGAGACGATTTAGTGGCCAAAAGAGCTCTCCCCTTTTTTGGGAAGGTTAAATCGTAGCTTCAAAATCTGCCGAACATGATGTAACAAGCCTTACTGACATACTAATGTAGAAGCACCCACAACACTGAGTACAGAATTTATCAAGCTGACCACATGACCATTGCGAGTGTGGTAGCGTTCACAATCAGTAACCAATTTTTTTAAAAAACTTGACAAAAATGGCTGCCACCATCCCCAAACACGCACAGGGTGCACCCATTTTCGCTGAACCCCATCCATGATCCAGTGAAGGGCTGATTTAAAAATGTTTACAAGGGGGGATTTTTAGTCCCAGTCGGGCCCCGTGTAGCAATGTTTGTATAACTTAGAAATGCATGGGTCTAACTTTTCTGCCACACAACTCTGCACAGAAGCCAGCAGCTCAGCGCTTTTCCTCTCCTACACATTTTCTATAGCTCGTTTTTTTGCCGCCTATTTCTTCTCTGTTTTCCATTCGCCCTTCACCTCCAGCTCCCCTCCAAGTTCCTCCTTCTCGGAAGGTATATTCATAACGCTAATAGCTTAGAAGATCAATTAAAATTGATCAGCAATAACAAAGATGTTTGAAGGAAAATCGCTACTTGGGAGAAAAACCAATCCAATTAAAAGAAAGCGAAATGAAATGAAAGTCAATCCGGCATGCAGAGCAGTCAGAGTGAACAAAACACCAGGAAAGCATTGAGGGTGAGAAAGGATGACGCAAAAATGCACACCTTTACAATGAAAGTGACCTGCTTGCAATAAATGGAATGGGATGATTGAAAGGCCACTTTAGTCACTATCACTATTAATAGCGTAGAATTTATGATGGCCAATACCTGTGATTTTTTAATTATTATTCTCGATATTACCTATTTTTTTTATAAGCATCAGAAAGACTAAAGGTGAGTCTCCCCTAGCGGTTTTCATACCTATGAACCTACAGGTTACAGGCAATTTCTCCAACAGATCTTTTAACCTACTCAATCACCTAATCCATAATCGATGGATCACAGTGGTATGCGGCTACATGTAGAAAATGTCCTTGAGATGGACTGCTGCCACTATGCAGCTAAAAATAACTGCTATACACACTGCACAATCGTTGGATTTTCGAATGTAAATAAGCGCACAGCAAGTGTGACTTTTTATCTGTCGTAAAGGACAGAATCATGGAAATGTTTAGCATTCTCTCTGAAGTGCAGTGCCAGACTACAGGCCTCAATCATATTTTTAAATTAGCTTTTCTGTATAAATGGTCACAAGTTTAAAACAAAGCACTGTTGTTAGCATAATGCTTCTTTTGGCCAGAGCCTGGCGCCCCCGCCAGGATCATGTGAGGCCCCCCCTGGGGGGGGGGGGGGGAGGGGGGATTGCATTTTGAAGACCTCTGTTCTAGACCCTGAGGTTGGTGCTAAGGTTGACACACTTGAATTTCCAAAGTCACTTGCCCCAGAAATGTGGTGCCTGACCTTAGACACAACTCAAGTTGTCTGCAAAAGTGTAGGTACTGTAGCTTCAGCAGTTCTAGTGGACAACGAATAACAGAGGTGAGTGTTATGTGGAGGGCAGTGCTTAATTTGTGCTGGGGTTTGCAAGTGCGGGGCACAACACTCATTTTTGCAGACAGGGACTTCATTTTCATCATCAGGTTTCAACCCAGAAAAGCATAAAAGGTTGAAAGAAGGATGAAGAGAAATATATTAAAGCAGTGACAAGGGAAGAAGGCATGGAAGAAAAAGAGTGAAATAAAGAGACAAAAACCGCAGTGTGATGGCAGAAACAAGACGTGAGGCAAATCAAGTTTAGGCATCTTTTGGATTCAATAACCTTAGCAGAAGGCAGCATCACAGAAGGCTCCTAGGAAAATCTTTCGGCCCTAACCCTTTATGCCTGAAGGTCAGAAGCTGGATGCCACATTCTCACTTGTAATCCAAGAGAACAAAAACGCAATTATATCCCACCAGGCTTCCTGTATTATTAATTACTAGGACATTTGAGATTTGATTTTTAAGACTTGTATGAAACACTCAAGAATGAACTACCCAATTTCCTGCATTTGATAAGGCTAGTAAACTTACAGAGGAGAGTATTGATTTTTGGTAATATTATGCCACAAATAGTCTCATTAATGCTTGGCATCCCTGATTTGTGTGGAAGTCAGGGTGATAATCAATAATGCAAAATGCTAAATGTTGAACACATTCAAAGCTGTACCGCTTGATGTGCTGATGTGGTAAACTCTCGGGTGAGGGGTAAGTAAAACAAGGAGCCAGCAAGCAAGAACAAACCAAGTGGTTTAAGGTTGATAAATACGAGGAAGTTTGGGTTCGCCTCTTTTTCAGATGATAAAATCACCCCCTAACTCTAGGTAAGAGTGTCAGCTTCTGTCTAGCAGCTGTTTGTTGTATTGCTCAGCAAAGGCTGCCGCCAATATCTTCCTTTAAGAACATGGGATCATTGGTCTGCTAATGACTGTGTAAATTGTAAAAATATCAAAACTGAGAACAAATCTTGGAAAAGCCAACAAGTTTGGCTTGCATTAAAAGGCCTGAGTAGCATAGTTTAAAAACATCATGCTGCAGTGAAAATACAAACAAAGCTATTTATTTCTGAATACAATTATGTATGAGGTAAATGATTTAATGTGTCATGATTGAGAGTACTTTTCAGATGTAAAATAGACCCTCAGGCCCTGCAATACAAGTACGCCTTTGGAAGTGGGTAGCTACACCAAATAGCCAATAGAATAAAGTGAGAGATAAATACTCCTCTGAATGGAGCCAAAGTAGGTATGTGCTAAAGAATTGATTACGATGGGGCAGTTAGGTAGCTGCACGCTCATACAAGACCTAAAAATGAGGTCTGTTTTCTCATTGCGAGTGGTCGCGTATGCTCGCGACCGCTCACGATGAGAAACTACCAGTCCGCGTTGAGAAAGATGCACCTCGAGGAAAAATCTCCTTGAGCGGCAGAAAACTACAGCTCGCACTGTGCAAGATGCCGTTTTCAATGATGCACAGTGCCGGATGCTTGTCCGCATTGTGCGATCATTGAAAACGGCATCTTGCACAGTGCAAACATGCTACTACGCAGTTCGCGTAGTGCTACGCGAACCTCGCGTAGTGTGAAGTGCACTTCGAGTAGCTTCGCGAAGCGATACTTCGCAAACTAAGCCCAGCCCTAGTCTTAACCCGTTGACCGCTGCGCGAATTCCGCCGCGGTGCGGGTGATTTATGGAGTGGGTGTGTTTCGGACGGCCCCCGGCCGTCCTCTGCACACGCCCACTGTGACGTCGTGCGGCCGGGGGCCGTCCGCGCACCAAATGGGTTAATATGCATGTACGATTTATTAACACAGCCAAGACAACACATTTTGTATATCTGGTTTGCCGTGAGAAATTTTCATCCTATCCTAAGATATTTACAGAGCTTTATCTAGTTATTTATACAGTACGAACCTAGCCACATGGGCAACGGAGCACCGAGAAACAGGAACTACACTGAACATATGTCGTGTCAGATAAACATTAACAACAGCAGCCACAGAGGAGATAAACTGAAGACCTTTTAGATCTTGAAATCTTAAAAAGTTCTTTAGATCGCTAAAAATGTGTAAGATCTTTGCATGTGAAGGTTCTCGGGTGAAATACGAGCAACATCTATGTATCTTTCTAGGGTACAACACTTTTACATTTTATTCTGTTGGTAGCTTGAAATGTACATCCCAAAGCCACCTCAAAGCGCTTGGAGTACAAATGAGCTTTGTACAACTAGTGCCTGGAGAACATTCAGTTAGTCGAGTGAGCTGCTTAAGTGGATAATATTGTTATCTGTCGTTATGCTGCACAGGGGAGTTCAAGTTCCACAGAGCAGTCTAGGTTGCTCTTTCCCGGGATTATTCGACAGTAAAAAAAATATTACGCATTAGTTCAGTAGTTTTATAAATGTTTAGGTTTAACTCACAGGAACTTCATTTTCAGTTGAATTTCTTTGAAATAGCAGGCCTGCAAACATTTAGGAAATGTTTGAATTAACTAGCAGAGCCCAAGTGTTTGAAGTCCCATTGTTTAGGCGCATGCCTCGAAAAAACTGGAAGCTCTTGCGGCTGTAGAGGAAATGTCAATAGCTGGTAGAAAATACTTTGAAAAACGTTTATATTTCCGTTGCCACACAAGTGCCAGGGTTTCATTCTTTTAGGAACAGCCCTCCTCTCCCAACAAGACAATGCATGCTTTGCAATGCTACGGGCGTATTCGAGAAACACAGGGCCCGATTCACAAAAGTAATCTGAGACAAAATCCTCACTTTACGACTTTCGGTATTCACAAAGGGCATTTAGAAGTATTAAAGTTAGGAATCCTAACTTTACCATTCCTAAATGCCCTTTGTGAATACCTAAAGTCGTAAAGTTAGGATTTTGTCTCAGATTACTTATGTGAATCGGGCCCACAGTCGGTAGCGTGAATGCCATGGGACTTGCAGCAAGCAAGGAAAATGGTCCTATTGAATGCTGTTGGGGTAGTAAAATAGAGCAATGTACAGGGTTCAATAGGCCCCTTAGAGCTCAATTCCCAGATGTCACTGCACATGCTGCACTAATATGTTGATAGGTCCCTGGAAACACCACCTTTATTTTGCAAGCTGTCCACTGGAGACGCAGCCCATATCTTTACAAACTTTGATAATGGTTTCATATGAGGACGGACAGTCACATTTATAGCAGGCAGCTCTTCCACCGGCTTTCTAAAATATGCCTACTGGGTTTGGTTGCCTGCTTCGTCTTTGCCTCTGGCGACCAATTTTGCTGTTTGTCTGATGCAGTTTATGTCTTATTCTGTTTTACACCCACCATTCCACCTCGGGCGTCAATTGTATGCTATCCCTTCCATCCATGTAAAGCAATATACTCAGCAGCCCATAACACCACACAACAGACCCCAACCTCTAAACTCCAATTATTACCCCCGTGTCCTAGACTTCTTGTTCGCTGACACATGTTTCTGTTTCATACATTTTTTATAATCTTCGGGCGGTTGAGAGACTTTGTCAAATGCTGTGTTAGTATATATACCCTAACTCAAGACACGCATTCCTGCTTAAGTCATGCCTGTCCAGATCCTGCTGTGTTTTTCTATCTCTTATCTGGACTCAACTCCTTCAGGACTGGCTTTACCTAAACTATTTCGAGAAGTGGATTCCAGACTTGGAAGTCAAGGTCAAAGCAAGGTTATTCAGTGACGGTCTACTAGAGCTTATCACATAGTTTTATACTAGGTTGATACACTTCTTATTACCACTGACTGGTGGCAGAAGTAAAAACTGGATGGCACCTATTTAGATAGCTTGAAGGAGATGGCGAGAGAAAGAGGGGGGCGGGAGAAGGTTTTATAAATGTCAAATTGTTGAGTAACTTCAACTGTAGTGAGTTGCTAGCCCAAAGCATCCAGCCCACTCAATTGTGAACCTCTGGGAATGAACAAAAGTGAGCAGAAATGTAATTGTTGAAAAATATATATGCATCTATAGATATATGTCTATATATCTATATAGATCTATATATGTGTGTGTGTGTGTGTGTGTTCTTTTCCGCAAGCTCTTACCAAAAACATGCAACCATTCATCAAAAAGATTGTGGGGTAGTAATGACTAAAAAAAGTTGACCGAATTCAAGGGTCGGATTAGATTTGTCTTGCATCATTTTCTGTGGATCAGTTTAACTTGGGAATTACTGTGTCCAAAGATTCTGGTTCAAGCTTAGTATCCCTAATGAAACTGACAATTTTTTCCAAGTCTGGGCCCATCTTTTTTCCTCAGAAAAGAATAATTCGTAATAAGATAGATCATTAAGATAGATCATTGAGTTAAGCTGGAGCAGGGAGGTAGGAAGACGTTCATTCCTGGCCATATTAGCTAATGCTGACCCCACAGCTGTCTACCCGACTGGTTGATCAGCAATCTTGTTGGCTCTATCAAAAAGGAACTGCATATTTCAAGTCCTAGAATTGGTTTCATAGTCTATTACTATCAGACAGATCATTCCTATAGCTTCAATTAAAGAAAAGCATGACTACAACTCCCAAAATGCACTCTTTTGGTAAATGAATGTCCTTGGCTGGAAAGATGCCTCCTACCATGGAATCATTTTACTCCCCTCACTGCTGCAGCAGACTTAACATCTTTCCTCACTGCTCACAACCACACATTCTTTCTTCTCTCTTGACCAAACTAAAATATCATTATGTGTTGAAACCTGAAACGGAGAAGGTTGTGGCCGGGAGCAGAAAGTCTCTCCTTAAATGCTGGGTTCTCAAAAGTCGGTCCTGGAGGGCCGGATCCGGGACAGATTTTTAGCATATCCCCATTTAGATAAAGGTAGTTATCTTAAAGATATGGCATGGATCCGGTCTCCAGGACCGACTTTGGAGAACACTCCTTTAATACAAATTCATTGTGATAAAAAAAAAAACATGAAAGACTTTGACATCTGACTGATGGAGTTTGGAGACATCTCCATTTCGGAGAAAGACATTTAAGCAACATTGTCGAATGTGTTAATAAAGGGTGACAGACTTTCAAGAATAACATTGTCTATCTTCTCCTTTAGAACGACCATGGTAACGAGAAAAATGATTGCCTATGACGATAAAAAATCCAAAATGAAATGTTTGTGAACATAAAAGAACGGCAGGATCATACATAGGTATGCCATGCTCAACCTCGGACTGAAAGCGTAGGGCCCTAGAGGGCCCTATGATGTATTCCTTGGGTTTTCAAAATGTATCTGACTCAGATCAAGAATAAATGTAAAATAGGAAAAGTAATGAATGCACTCCGAGGAAGAAGATCAGTACAAATGATTGTCTTTCTATGGTTTAATTTTGTAGCATAAACAGCAGTTACTCTGCAATAACACGTCTTGGTCTTGCAGAGGATTTACAATAGATAGGAGGGGATGCTGGGAAGATAAGGGAGGTGATTGGTTAAATAGTCCACCCAGGCAGTGGTACCTAGCACTTAGGATGTAGCCTCGCCCGGTCTTTCACAGGGCACCTCGCTAGCTCCGCACAGAAACTAGAGGAGGCTTCCTCCTGTCCGAGTGTGTCCACAATTGTGATTGTATAAGGCATCTGAAGATGGCTCACGGAAAGAAAAACCAAATCTTGGAATTCATCTTTTTAAGTCAAGAGACAGAAGGCAAGATGTAGACATGGAGAATATACAAAGTAGATGGAAACAAATAAGCAGTTTCACTGAGCTATGGCTCCTTGAGTTGAGGGGCGGGATACATCCGAAGGCTAAGTACACTGTCTAATGAGTGCCACGGATAAGGAAATGGATGGACTACACACGAAAACTGCCCTTTTCTCTGGCATATTTTCTAAGACACTAACATTAGTTGGATATATGATGTGTGAAATCCTCTGTAAGCTTTTTGAATACCACTAAAGTTATACTTTGTGGGTGTTCAATGAATTCCAACTGGCCTCTTCCTGCCTCTCCAATGACAACACCCAGACTACTAGTCCTAAATGTACAACATCAAAAGATTCATCATGTGGATGGATTTTTGTCTGTGATTATTGAACTTTACGGAAGTGAACTTTACGGATTGTAATTCTACTTTTCAAATTCTGTGATTCAGGATGTGCAATTAATATTGTAAATGGGACATGTGCAAAATATTCTTTGAGTATGAAGTTTGCAACTGACAGAATTGAAAAAATAAGCAGCTTCATTGTGATGCTTGGTTAATTACAACCTGGGCTTAGAATAGCACAGAGCAAATGTGTTTGTTGTAATGAATAGAGGAAAAGAATCTGCTGTCACTAGAAGCAAACAAGACTTTTTGGTTATTAACAAAATGGAGAAGGGCAGGGAACTCTTTGCCTTACAGGAACAGTATCAAGTCAGGAAAGTGTTACAAGTGAGCACTTCACGCATCCACATAGTGTAGGATTCTCAAGTACCATTTGCTCTTTCCTAAAACTGTGACTGAAAAGCAAACGGTATGGTGATTGCTCAGCTACTAGGGACAAAACCGGAGATTGGATTGAGGTATTTCTGGCTCTTCAGAACTACGGTGTGCAATCCTCAACAAATCACTACATCCAAACACACGGCTGCAAGACTATTAACCACCGGTAGATGTGTGAGACTTGGCTCGATCGCAAAAAAATTCAGCACACCTTTACCCCGTCATTGCATGAGACAGTAACTCTGGGCAGAGTATGTAATTGGCCTGCTGACAAACAGAACTCTTAATATTTAATTTAATATATAGCATTTTACATTTCTAGTGATCATGGAGATACCACGCGGCTCACTGCATTCTACTGAAGGATTCATTATAAAAGATTCCACAATTTTCTCCAGAACTCACATTGAACAACCTGTGGTAAGTCGTGTGTTGAGGAAATTTGAAATTTGTGACAAAGCCGTCGATGTGACAGGGCACCAAGGTGTTGTTGAAACAGATGCTCAATAAAAAAGCAGAAAAATGCTGGTGTATAAATTGTGAAGCAGTTTCAAAATGGTGCTTCGATAGTCTTATAGTAGAGGAGCATTATGGCCTCCATGAGATCACGGGCCCACTCTCAGACAACTTTGAGCATGAGCCTCAAGGAGGTCTGGGTATTGCCAAGCAGACAAAGTTATAGATCCTCTCCAGAGCATTCATTTTACCATCGTATCCACAACAACCATGACTACTAGCTTTGAAATCTTGAATTATAGCTAGAGGTTGCTAAGCAAGTCCCCAAACCTGGTTCAGAAGTCACTAAATTAAAAACATTATTTTCTGGATTGTTTTTCATAATCCTGCATATCTACATATAACAAACATACAAGGATGTAATACAAGCACCTATGTCCCTAACAAATAAAGGTATTGGAAACAAGGGCAATCATTGGCATCAGATTCTAAAAATCAATTGTTTAATGGATAAAGTGGCATTTAATTGCATCTTGAGGATCCATCAAGGCTGGTAAACCGTACAATCTTCCACCTCTAGTCCGAAAGATGTCCCTCTTAACCTCAATATTTGTGAATGATCAATCTGCAGCTGGGCTTATTTCCTCCATTTGCTATCTGTGAGCCCTATTCAAAAAGTATTTTCCAAGGATCCAAAGCTGAAGGGGCGGTGCTGTCGGCTTGGGAAGGTTTTCCCTGAATAATTCTTCTATTGATCATATAGGCGGTTTCTTCTCAATAGGGAATCCAATCTGACTCTATAACAAAAGAGAGCTCACACATACCCTACTGCTATATCAGAACGTGACACTCTGGTACTCACCCTGATCTCGATCATGCCATGTCCGACTACCCGAAGCTGGAGAATTTGGCGAGGGGTAAAATTCTCCTGTGGGGCTTGGCTCCATGTTCTCATCTATGGAGATGGTCTTCGGCCGTTTGCTGCAGGAGATAAAAAACAAGTTGCTGCTTTTTAATATTTTATAAGAATCCTGGTTGGCTTCTGGCTACTGAAGAAGTGGGAACTTAGACTGTACACACTGAAGGTTGTGTTATTGTCTGACATAAAACACTTTGCAAAAGTGCACAAACATAATTTTACATTCCGTAGACAGTTTGAAAATGTAGTATTGCTCAATTCTTGTTCTTATTATTATGTATGGGTGCTGCTGTAAAAAAGAAATCATACAGTACAAATTTGTGCAGAGATATGTGATGTGCCTGCACTATTAAAACTGATATTCCTGACATTCACTGCCCATACTGTCTTACAGCCAGATTGTTAGAAATAAGTGTTTTTAAACCTGATGTAAGTGATATTTGGGTTCCTCGTGATGGTTGGTTGATAAGTCAATATCAAAAAGGACTAGCTATTTAGGAAAAGGGGGGAGACTCAATGAAGTACGCGTGCCAGCAAACCCATTGGTTTGTTCATGAAGCCCTCACCCACCAACCTAGTTGGTGGCATGCTTCATCATCGGGCCCACCACAGTGACACCGAATGTGTCCCGGGTGTGCTTCAACGCCAGATTACTGCGGAGCTGGTATGTTGCTGAGTGTGCAGTGTAATGGGTGAGAAAGTGAAAATTAAAAAGCCATACAGTGGGTCCCAGTACCCGAGGGTAAGTAAATAAATTTTAATGACTGGGCCCCTGTTAGCTACTAAAAAGGCAGACGGACGTAGTGGAGTGCGGATTATGACCTCCAGCGTCCTGTGTGGTCTACATGTTTCAGCCAGGCCTTTTGTTTTAAACTGGCTTTCCTCAGGACCAAGTGAGTATGTGAATAAGGTGCAGTAAAAGATAAACTACTAAATTATAGTGATTGTGTTATTTTCCTTATGTGTCACACTCCCTAAGGTGCATTTATATGTTAGAGGGGGATACCCTCTTGCTTTGACAGGCTATTTGCTGTAGAAAGCTTCCTTGGGTCACCATGCAGAGAAAGAGACCGGGAATACCGGTCGAGATCCTCCTTGGACCTATCGTCCTTCTGCGATGCCCGAAAAACCTACCTACAGCTACCATGCCAGCTTAGAAAGGAGCCAGGCAATAAAATGAGTTGGCAATGTTGGCTAGTCAAAGTGAGATACAGGATAGCTCTAGCAGGTGTAGTC
Source organism: Lissotriton helveticus (assembly GCF_964261635.1). NCBI lineage: Eukaryota > Metazoa > Chordata > Amphibia > Caudata > Salamandridae > Lissotriton > Lissotriton helveticus. The sequence continues at coordinate 1,096,247,657 of NC_136059.1, forward strand.
TTACAAGGGCATGGTGCTTCTGACTTACACAGAATTCATCTAAGAGACCTATTCCAAAATCCTGGAATCATTACAAAGCAGTGGCCATTCCTTCAGACAAGGAAGTGAAATAGTGCAAGCCAAGAAAGTGTATTTTGGAGAGCTGCTTCACAAATGAAAGAAGCCCTGTTTTGAGGATCCTGACACATAGGACGTGAGAACGAAGACACTTAATATCAGAGACACCGATGCCTAAAACTTGAAAGGTCTTCGAAGCAAAAGCTGAAACACGCTATCCTTTATGATGGCTATGAAATAAGGAGGCATCAGGAGTCACATGCTTAATTTACAGAAAAAAAAACATTGTGCCTAACAATATACCATGTTAAACTATTGAACTTATAAAGAGATGGACTTTCAGAACTTGAACGATTCCCTCATAGAGCACATCACTTATAATAAGCGATGCAAGGCAGCACAAGTCAAGCCTTTGCTAGATAAGCTAACTAATGGGAAGACGCATGAGCCAGGTCCAGGCTCTACTGGAGAGAAGAGACCTTGTGTTTTCTCTATTTAGTCCCTTCAGTCTCTGTGACCTTGTCTAGTCTTGTATTCATTAACCGCATGCGTGCGGCCACTATTTTGGCGCTGCGCGGCTTTTTTCAAAAAGCCACGTTACATGACGAGCTGAGCTCGTCATGAGCGTGCGAGCGGCACAACTCATGACGAGCTCAGCTCGTCATGAGCGCAGAAGGGGTTAAGTGGGATCAGAGTGAAGACAGTCTTGCAGAAATCTGGTGAATCCCTCGTATAAAGACATGCAATTAGATAGATTGAGATTCCAGAAAGAAAGATCAGTTTTTTCTGCATATGATGATGATGCACAGCTGCCCAGAAGCAAGATATGCTGGAGGGTGGATTATCAAACCCTTTCCGGCCCTCATGTTCTACCAACTCATACTGGGGAAATCAGTGTCAAGCGGGACGCACATTTTGTGCATTTCTGAATCACCCACAAATAATTTCAGTGGGAATCTAAAGAGTTGATCACATTTTTGTAATCTTTGGCGTACACGGTATTTTAGGGTCCGCTGATATGTAAAAAGAAATAAGCGGATCTCCCGGGTACCCAGTCTTTGGAAGAGCTTGCTCCCATTTTCTGTGTTTATCGTCTAGGCTTACGTATTCCCTGATTAGACACTGAGGGTGGGTTGCTGTTTGTTGATGTGGGGTATAAGCAGGGCCACTGGAGTAATGTGATTGTGCGGCTGGGGTGTTTTTAGCTCAATTATGGATTTGCTGCATTTGCCACATAATCCATCATCTGCTGCATTATCTGACGATTTTAACAGAAAAAATATTTCTAGCTCAAATAGTTCAAAAGTTACTAAAAGTACAGCAACAAACATGTTGCTGCGGAAGTGAAAGGACCTTTGCAAAGGTTGACTGGTCACTTTTTATAATCACTACATTTGGGTGTTAAACTGGTACTAACGAGGTACAACCTATGCCCACATAGTGCTAACAAGTGTATAAATTACAAAATAATGAAGCATTACTATCACCAAATGTGCCGCATCATGCAGCATATCTTGCCTTATCTTGATGCATAATTTAGTTAACTCTGCCGCATAATTCGGCCCTCCGCTGCCATATAATTCCAGTGGCCCTGAGTATAAGATGGACTGTCAGTTCTAGAATTGGCAGAATCATGGTCAACTCCCTGTAGTTTGTGGGATTTCGGCAGAAAACTCGAAAAGGTATTGCACTGCATCAGTTATTATGCTTCCGATCAGGAAACATAATATTTTCTCCCTAAAACATTAGAGAAGGGCATGGACAGCAACTGAATGAAGCTGAAGGGCGCCTAACCAGAAGCTATTTCTTGAAAACTACAAATTACTGATGGGTAGATGGCCTCACACATCCAAGGAAACTTAAAGAGACACCAAACACTCTTCCAAAGAGGTGGGTAAAAAATAATTCATTCAAGAAGCTATTCATTGCCACTCCCCACTGCCATCCCCAACAAACCTTTTCTTTGTTTAGAGACTGATAAAAGTATTGAAATGTGAGATTACAAAAGAAAACAAGACTATCCTAGGTAAGACATGCCTTGAGGTATTTGTGCTAATGGAAATGGCCTTGCACCTGGCGCACTCAATCAGCAGTGCAGCATTACAGAATCGGTGTCCAAACGAAGGACACAGGACCACACTTCTTAACCATGTGCATGTATCCTGAAGGGCACATTGCACCAACGAAGGCTGGCAGTTTCATATGAAATTCTGTCCGGTTGCATGTTGGCCTCTTCCTCGCCCTTTGATGGGAAACCTTGTAGAGTTGCAAAGGTTGGTGTCATCCACAATGGTTTCTGCCCTCTGGGAGTACTCACCACTTCCCATAATTATTAGGTGCAGGGACTGCTTGGTGCTAAGCCAGTCGGTGTGAATTACCCTACCTCTGATGCCGTAACAATTCAAAATAGCATTCCCTAAAAAGTATTTTGACGGGAACGCAATAAAAGAAGCTGCACGCTGGAATCCACAGTCATGGCACTTGTACAGAATTTGTAATGAAGCGCTCTAAACAGAACAACAGCTAGGTCATACAAAACACCCATGCCAAAGATTGTGCTTCTATCCCCAGACCATTGGTAATGAAAGAATAGAAGATCCTCTTCAATTGAAAGAGGGTCTGCTCTGCTCCACGCCCGCTTATGTGCAGTATTTATGATGCACATTAAGCAAAGAAGACGGCCCTCATTTAAGGAAATCAATTATTCATAAATGATCCTAATGGAAATGGAACTGTTCACAAGCCTACAGAGAAAGGGGTTGCAGACAGCCCCCTCAGAGCCTTCTCAACTGGCCAATCAGTTAACTGCTGTGACGCCTTTGGACCCACCTTGACCTCCAGTGCTGCATTTGTTTTTATAATTCTGTTGGTCTCTTTTGTCTGCAGGGCCATTTTTACACAAGCCCATGACATCACTTCACTGACCTCTGCTGCTTATGAATTCTCCTTGTTGGCCTCTAACTCTTAACCAGTGGCCTCTCTTCTGATGCAGTTTGCCCAAAGTCTCCACTGTGTTTATACATCACTGAGATGGATGGCTAAATAGCTCTTTCTTCTTACTGCTCCCCGGATCCTTCACTGTATCCCCGTGCAATCTAGTGTTCACACATCTTGGCCTCCTTCAGCTAGGCAGTCCCTTTTATTGGTTGCCTATAACCTATCTTTATCTCTATGGCTGTGCAAAATACACTGCAAAGCCTGTTGTGCATCAGTGATAAATTGTAGATGGCTTACAGAGCCTCCTAATGCTCTGGTTAAAGGTCTGAAAAAGCACCATTACATTACCTTGGCTCCCCATGCTAAGAGACACACAAACACTCCTCAGTTAAGTATGGCATTTCAGGCACCGTTGATGTTCAATATACACACACAACTTTGATTCAAGTCTTTCACTGAGACACAATGTCAATCTTTAACCAACTGCAGCATCATGAACAGAAGATTTCGTTTCATGGTGATATTGACTGGGAAAGACAAAGAGGATCAACGTTTTGCTTGAAACAAAAAGTTTACACTGGAGACACCAGACAGACGCCAAACAGAAACATTGTTGAGAAAAAAAGGATTTGCCTCTGCGCTAAGACCCCTCCCAATACCTGTTTGGCGGAGAAGACAGTGACCGCTGTAAGTGTACACTGGAGTTCATGTCGTGATAGTATGGCTGGCTCAGCGGTTCTCCGATAGGGAAGGTTACCCCTGTTCCTTGGGTTATAGGTGCTGAAACACAACAAATGAAAAACTACAATCAGCATTACCTTTTTAGAGACCCAATACACATAGAGACCACAGACACGTACACAAGTAATGCACAATCAATTCCTGAGTAAAAACACAAAGCAGTGTGCATCTCACTTATATTCATTGTGGGAGAGGGCTCGGAAAATTGAAGCTTCCTCTAAAGCTAAGAACTGAAACAAGATAGTCATTTCTCAAATCAACTCAATTTAAAGATTTAAAATAATGCACATAATATTGTACACATAAATCAACAGCATATAAATTATTTGTAAAGATATTTGCTTTTCTACAGATTGCTTGCAAAGGGGAGGAGCGTAGACATAGAAGGCGGCTCAAGGTGTGCCACGTCACACAAGATGCATTAAGTATGTGAGTGTCACAATATACTTCAAGAACAGGCATGGCCATATTAACCATGAGTACGTTCAGTTTAGAAGAAACAAATATGGACACCAAGAATTACATGCCATATTTGTAATTAGGTCAAGTATAGCCGCTATACTTTTTCAAGGACATAGCACAGGATGCTTGTTCAGATGGTGTAAATCCTCGATTCACAATCTCCAAGTAACATTCTTGCAGTGGTCAGAAGAAGTAATCAGCCAAGACGTGTTGCACCCTTTATGGGTGGCTAGCTTTCTCAATGCCTGAGGGCTTGGGAGTTAAAATGAGGTACTCGTTCAGAATGTGAAGCAAACTGTTATGACAGTCACTATTGGTGTGGTCTCTACGTCGGTCTCCCAATGTGGCGTGGCAGACAATTTCTACAGACTTCTGTTGTAATAACACGTTTTACTATTTTAAGTCTGAAATGAGTCACTGGGAATATAGGTGGCAGAAGTGTTCCTCAGTGAGCATGAGAAATGCAACTTCTCTAAAACTTTCCTTACGTGCCAGTCTACAACCAACTCCATTTCTAAGCAGGTAGTCAAAATGGGTGCCCAAAAGGCAGACTGAAATTTGAGAGTTTTACAGCTTCTTAAAGGGTATGAAGCACTATGTTAATTCTACAATACAATTCAACAAAACTATACAAGATACAATGATACAACCTATACTACTGTTGCTCCATCAATCTGAAATTCGTAGCCAGTCGCACATAAGCTTCTAGATACCCTCCACCATTTTTGTAAAAAAAAAAAAAAAACTAAAAGCTTCCTTTACAGCACCTTTTTACACCCTGTATTTTCCTCTCTATTTCCTCCCATTTAATCATCAACTACGCAAACTGGTTATAAAAATGTACTTTTCTAATTGCTGAAATGCAATTTACACCTTTTAGATTTTTTTTCCGTCTCTTTCCTTTCTTTCCCCGCCTCAATAATTCTGCTTAAAAATTCTTCACTAAAAAGTGACAAACTAGTGCCAGACTGTGATTAGTGAAGTTCGGCATAGGAAGTTGCAGTTTGCAAATTGATTCTGCTCAGTGTAAAAAAAATTCTCAAAAGACCAACAGGCACACGCCATCTTGGATGGACAGCAGAAGATCTATATCTCCGATCAGTAAGCACCAGAGAGTAAAAGATTATAGTGTTTTGGGGATGTATAGGTATTGTAAGCACAAGCATCAATTTCACTGTCAAATCATCACCTGAAGGGTGCACTAACCATACCACAATATTCACAAAAACGGTGTCACCCAGATGGTATATTACACTAACTGAAGTAAGAAGTATCAAAAGAAAGGTTTTTAGGATACACGTGCTGTGCCACTGATATGCATCATTGCTTACAAGGGAGCCTTTTTAGAAAAACATCTCCAAGAATTTCATCTAGAATAGATACAATGCACTCCTTTATTTCCACAGTTGTCTTTTTTTAAGTGTGAGAGATGCACCAATATGCATTAGAGCACTGAGTGCACAATACAAAGTTCAAAAATAAATAAGGGATTGCATCTTTCAATTTTAAATCTAAAACCAGTTTCAATCGTCAGAAGAAAATATTCCAAGATAAAGTTCTACGAGTTTTTGAGCCAATTAGCAAATAGTGAATTACTCTCAAAGCTGGTGGTAAATTATTCCAGTCAAACAATAAATGACTATGACAAGGAACAGTGAAAATGGTGATTTCACAAAAGTCAGGAACTCTAAGCCTACAGACCTCTCAGTCTGACTATCCCATTTGCCTATCCTCTAGAGCTGCGGAGGAACAGGTTACTCACCCATAAACAGACTTCAAAGTAACACCAGAAAGTCTTAAAATACATCTGCAAATAGGTAAAGCTATTTTATGACTGGGCGTATGTGGTGGGATTTCCTAGTGACTGATACTGGCCTAGAGGCTACATATAGAATACCATTATGGGGATAAGAGTGGACTTGCACGCCTAATGGCGCTAATCAAATTATGTGTAACCAAAGTCACCTAAAGTACACAAAAGGGTAAGTCAACATGGAAGAATGTTTCAAACCTACAATTACATCCAAATATTGGCACATACATCAATACTGGTGATACATGAGCGTCATCAAGCTGAACTTGTCTTCTCGTTTTCCTGTCTGTTGCAACCCTCCAGACTCTTATCATAACACTATGTGATATGATACGATATATGACAAAATATTTTTTTTTACTTTGCGAATGAAACAAGACAACACATAATAAACGTGTAGTTAGTTCAGGCCTTGTCGCATGAGGTGCAGGTTTTTCTGGTGGTAGGTTCCGGCAATTGTGACGGAGTAAACCGTCCACCGAACTATCCATTAGGCACATGGTTCTGATAACAGGTCTGGTACGTTTTTGTGGTTGAGAATGAACCTTTAAATCTTGTGGTTTGAGATACGCCGACAATGAGTCAAAATAAGCAACAAAAAAGTCTCCTACCGCAAGGTTTTAAGTTCATCAATGGAGCTCTGTCGTGTTTAATATAAGGAAACATACGGTGTACCGCAGAGAGAACCACATAGATGAGGAAACTGCACCAGCCACGTGCGCCCTTAGATTCCCGCCAGTTTGGCAGCGGTGACGCAAGCAGCTCTTGCTTTAAGAGGAAACCTGTAACAGCGCCAGCGTAAGAGCTGTCAAAGACTTGTCACTATTGGTGTGTTTGAGGTCCGGCGTCCCAGTTGTTCTGAGATTACTTTAATGGCTAATTCTGAATTAAATGCTGAAAGTGAGAAATTAGTCATGCCGAGCCAGCAGTGACCACAGTACAGATGTACAAGTCAAGAGGGCACTTCAGTTCCTACCCTTTTGACTGCCTTGTGTTACAGGCCTAACCCTGCGCGGGGAATGTGCTGTTTATCTGCTGGTGACCCCCAAGTAACCTGTGTGATGCCCGGGCCAGTGATAGCGGTTTAATCTGCCTTCTTCGGGGATTTCAGAACGCGTAATCCTGTATTTCTCCAGGTTAGGAAAACAAAACTGCAAATCCTGTGAGGCTTTGTGAGGCTGCCCTGAAACAAATCAATGGCCTACATTCACACGGGTGACCCCCGGTCGCACTGTAGGTGTGACAACTGGCACCCTTTGCAGCACCGTGAAAGGAGGGGAAGGGGGCCGGGGAGGGGGGGGGGGGGCAGTGCCCCTCTCCCCAATCGACTGCACATAAACCTGACCAACCATTCACGGAAGCTCATGGAAGATACAAATCCCGAACAGCGGAAAAAGCCACACTTTGCAGGTAGAACGTTTTCCTACTGGCTTTAGTTGTCTGAATGAAACCACGCAAAACCACGCAAACTTTTTTCTCCGTTTATTTGCGAGGGATGCATGAAAACATTAGATAAAACTTGGATAAGAGAAGACAGGAGAGCAAGCGAGAAGTAAAAACAAAAAAATCACTTGGGGAAGGAGTGGCGAATGAGAAAGCATAGGACAAGACAGTATTGTGTCCTTATAAATATGTGGACCTGTTACATATATGGCGATAAATTCCTCCCGGCAGGTGGAAGCAGCTACACCATTCACTACTAGTGCATTAGCTGTGAAACAAATTCCTCCTGGCAGGTGGAAGAGCAGCATCATTCACTACTAGTGCATTAGCTGTGAAACGTGGATACTCCTGGCAGTGAAAATCACTTTCAGCTGGAGTCGGTGGATGTCACTGATGGTGGTCATCAAACACAAAAAAGGCGATGGGAGGATGCTTGCAATAAGTCTAACCACTGGCAATTGCTTGGTGTAGTATTACAACCCATCGGCCTTTTTTTCCACCATACCACCTCAGTTTGGAACCAGCATATGCAGATCAGTCTCAACCATACTCTAATTGGAACTGCCAGACCAGCTCCTCCAGAACACATGCAGCCAACACCCATTTCGTCCAGTCATGCTGGGCCTGGTTTGCAATGGAGATCCCTCCTCAAATTAGCCTCTTCCCCTTCCAGTAGGGGCTCCCTGTACTAATTCTGTATTGCAGCACCTCCAGATGATGGCATGCGCTGCTAATTCTTAGAGGAGATTTTAGATGGGCTAGATGTGAATGGTGTAAGCAGGTGACACGTCCGGTCTCCCTTAGACCCACAAAATGAGATAGATCCAGGAAGGCTATATCTTCCCTCGGGGAGAGGGCCACAGATGCACACTTCCTGTGATGGGACACCACATGACATGCCTCTCGCAGCTGGATATATTCTGTTCAGTGCTCCTCTGAAGCACCAAACAGGAATGGTCAGTAGGGTAGAAAAACTGTCTACTCTGGTCAAAAAGTATCATCCATCCAAAGAGGCGGAATGCTTCCGTAATAAGGGTGATGATTTCCATACAATATTGAAGGTAAACAGCAGTTTTTATTTAATCTTCAGCACATCTGTTACCATCCTTTTAGCAGTCCCAATATATTTAGATTATGGTACCCAGGTGATTGGGAAACAGATCACATGCTCAGATCCATTACATGTGGAAGCTGAGATTAAAATTCAAACTTAGATTAGAGCATCAGTTCTTCTAGACCTGCTGTCAAAAATGTACAGACGAACGCTCATGTCGCCATGTTGCGTACAGTTACATTGCATGGAAGAGGTGGAGCATTTTCAAAGGTTCTTAATATGAAGACCCATTGCACAAATAAGCAAGCCCAATTTTTTAAAAGAGGCCATTCGGAGCAGACAGACCACAGATACACCATCTGGAATATGCCTAATTGCTCATGAGAGAAATGATCCCCAGCCATTGCAAAAGAGGGGAAATCCTTTTTACTTAAAAGTGGAAACTTTTCAGGGTAGCATTTTTCAAACTGTTTACATCATCAAAAAGAAAAAAGTGCAATGTGGATTTGCAAACCCCAACTTGCCTGGAATCAAGACTGGATAAAGCAAGCAGAGACATGAAGATATTGTTTCCACCTCTCTGAGACAGGAAATACAGCTCATCAGCCAGAGGCATTGTCATTCTACACGCAGAACTATCTGGATGGCCACTGGAATTAATTTACAGTTACATACCAAATTATGTGGAAGGATTAGCTAATTTATGCAGCAATGAAACACAGATTATGTGGCTGCTCTTTTTAATAAAACAACTCTGTACAGCAAAATAATACATAACTTATATACTAAGTACTGTTTCCCTACGAGGTACGTAATTGGTGCCTGGATCCTCTATCAATTCATAATACTGGGAACAGAGCAACTTTTCTCTACGAATCCAAGAATAGCTACAGCCAATCCCCACACATCCAATGTTTGAGGGTCCACCACCAACAAAACATTACCACGCATCCATTACCACACATCCAATCTGTTAGCAAAAGAAAACGTGTATAATTATACTTTAACTTGATTGTAGCAAAAAAGACTCATCTCTCAAGTTGATGTGATAGAATTAGATGGACTGAGAAAGTCACTCTTTCTGCTATATTCATGGTAATGTACCAAAAATGCCTGTGTTGACTTCCTATTTTTTGCACCAGGCCCGTAAAAATAACTCACTCCCACTTCTACTGACAATGAAGAATGTGCGGGTGTGTGGGAGCCTCAAGAAAATGATATGATTTTCGTGGTGGACATTTGACCACATAGTGAGCAATCCCATTATCAGAGGTAGGCAATAAATGTTTACTCTGGTATAAAAGGTTACAAGAAGAACAAATGAGAGTGGAACAACCAAGGATCCTTTATACTTGCATTTCAATTGTGATTTACTCGAGTTGGTGCTGTCGAAATGCCATATGTCAATACAAGTCAACACATACTTGAACATCTACAACTTGTGGAGATTTCCATGTATACTCCAGAGGATGGAATGAATGAGGATCCATGAAAAGGAGTACCTGCACGATGCACTCATTTTTGACTCTTCAACAAAATATGTTTTAATCGAGTTCTTATTGGTTACGTTGATTAAGATACAGTGTCTCAGTGAAATCTTTAACTGGGCACAGGCATTCTTAAAATTATGCCACAAATATACATTTGCAGATGCCACATTGGTGAGGATTAATGAATTTCAATAAATTGTCTGATCTGTATCCCTGGTTAAATGTGGGAATAGCCATGACAAAAATATGGTCTTTTATAAATATTGTGGCTTTAATATCATTTACAAAAACATCTCTTCATTGGGTTTAGATTTCTATTATTAATTCTACGGAGGTGATATTTTTCTAAACTATATTTAGGACACTATACTTTTGTCAGATCTTATTTAGGCCGCATTATTCTGGTACATACCGTATACGCCTCATTATTAACCTATACCAACTAAATAGTGCTATGGCTGGAATTCTTGAACTCATAAAGTTTCTATTTCAACCAAACTTGACCTACTTACCTATCCTGATAATATTACACCCACTATGGCAGTTGAACTAACGAAAGGTCTTCAGAACAATAAGCTATGACTACCTCTTCATTTGGCAGGAATTTTTTCCATACATTTTTTGGACAACGGATAAAGCACAGCAGAGCTGATTCTCAAGAGCCTAAGTAAGTTAAAGTTTTACTCCTCTCAGAGAAATGGAGTACAGATTTGATTAGACAGTGTAAATACTCTGATGGTCTATATCTCATATTTTTCACACTTGTCCCATTGAGTTGCTGCCTGCTGTTTACATTTTCCAACTGTCCACTTTACAAAGACTTGAAAAAGTGTATTTTGCCTGGTTTCGTGGCGCATATTTCCAAAGAAAAGGTTGAGGCATGACCACATAGATCTGACACATTAAAGTTTGACTGCTGTGATCTTGAACATGAGCCATCCTGTTAGTTAGCTTCACACACAGCCCTGCCATGTGGTGGATTCGAATGAATATGTGCCTGTGTTTACAAATAATTGCCAGGGCAGAGCATTAGCAAAGACTGCCACAAATTAAGCTCTGTAGCAGTGCAACCATTGAGGGTATGCCCCGCTGTTCATGTGTGAGGCAGGCGCAATGCCTCTAGTAATTTCAATGAACTCGCCCACAGTGGCTGGGCATACCAGAGCCCCCAAACACCAACCTGTGCTGTACCATGCATGGATAAGGGAGAGCACAGGTGGGAGAGGGATACAGGAACAAGGTCAGCACATATACTTGGACTTGTGGCAAAGGATTCTAAATAGAAACAGGTCTAAAAAAAGACAGGGTGAGGGGCCAGAAAAGCACATCCTAAGGAGAAGGTCGAAGAGGAACATAATTGGTGGAGGTAACCATGTCTTTGGAGGAGGAGATTCAATTTTTTTGAAAAATGTGATGAGCCACAGAGTTTAAACTACGCATGTGAAGTTAAGATAAAGGCTGTGTTAAGAAGTTACTGTTAACAAACACAGTGGCGAAGCTGCTGGTGAATGTGCAGTTTACTGTGAACAGGTAAATATGGGACCAGAATGAAAAAATCTGCAGCTTGTGCAGAATCTTAGTAAAATGTTTTCTGAAGCCCATTTCACAGCACTTAGTGGCATGGGGTAACTCAAGATTGTTTCATAAACCTGCCAATGAAGCCAAGACAATTAGTTTGAGCTCAGACAAAAAAGCATCAATAGATGCTAGATTGACCTTCACTGCTGAAATGGGCAGTGTCACAATATCCAAGTACCATCAACCTAGACGCAGCTTTACCTACACATTACCAGTTTTTGTTTTATTCTAGTTCTTTTCTCTGGGGTTCACATGTTTCTAAAAGCCCCCAATTCTGTTACAGTATGGAACTGAGGTACATGAACATATGAACATTTGCCAAAAGAATCATGCATCCCTTTAAGCCAGTGATGCTCCTCTGAAGTCTATCATGCGAATGGTGTTGCACATACCACAGGAAAATATAAAGCAAGTAGAATAGAATCAAAGTTCTCTTGCCACAAGCTTTCACTGTACATTTCACCACGTATTAGGCCTTCTCACACCCCTCAGTTTGACAGAAGCCATCTCAAGTAGCTCTCATAGACTACAGCCTTCCCACGAGTTATCTGAGACTCTTCTCACTGAAGGCTGTTGGTGGAAGAGTGGACATGGTTCAGACCTCTTGTATAAGAAGCTAGTGAAGAGTGAGTGGGTGTTTTGGAAATGGGTGAGAACTGAGAAGCGACAGCAGATGGGCCGACAAACCGATTCAGTCATCTAATCCTGCCGGCATGTGTTACTCTTTTTTTCTGCATTCTGTGGCACGTACAAGAGTCGTATGTTGTGTCGAGTAACTAACAATGTTCCAATACAAGGAAAACTTTGCAAAACCAGGCATCATGAAGCAGTATTCAATACATGAGTCTTCTGTCTGTTACATTGAACTGCTCAGAAATTAATGACCACGAAAACATCTACATTTATTGTACGTAAATACAGGTTTATTGTTAGTGCTGAATAAGTTGAAGGCGTATATATCTTAGAGATCGGGTATCTATGAGGGTCATAGATGTTAGTCATATCATCACTCTGTTTTGAGTATTTGTCAATTTGTTCAGTGGCTGAGTGTTTATAGTCTAGGGCATGATGGGAAACTAGATGTTCCAGTCTGAAGCCTATTAGTGTAACAGGGATCAATACTTCTTTACAATACCTTACCAATAATACCTATAAAGCTATTTTAGCCACTACATTTTTCCCACCGTAGTATGAATATACTTGGCTATCCTTTAACCTTGCCGAATGTCTCTGCACCATCTAAACATGGTATAGACTGGATTTTCTCTGTCAATGTCCTTTCTGTTTGGATGGGTTTGGCGGAGATTGGCCTTCGAAAACGATTCATGTGACCAGTTGATGGTCACTGTGGCTAACATATGAATTACGGCTGCTTTTCCATCACTGGGACAAAAGAGATACGGTTAATTGCTTGTTGGCGGGTGTGAGAAGCTGGACTGGTGGTCAATCTAAACTGTTACAAATCACCCAGCGCAGCTGAATGCCCCTACAACCGTGTGACAGGGAGAAAGGTTCGATTTGCAAGAGGAGAAGTGATGGTGGTGGTGGTGAGAGAGGAGCAGAAGAAAGGGGAATTATGCCGGAACAGCAAAAGAGACGCACACTAATGGAAAACTCAATGGTTGTTTTTTTAAATAAATGCGAGATGTATAGGGTACAAGACTCTAGGGAAATATATTCCTGGTAGAGGTTGCAACTTTCTGGGACAAATAGGAAAGGCTCTAGTCAAATGTGAAGCCCACTACGCTGCGGCAAGTGCAGCAGTTCAGTCCCCTGCAGTTTATGGGGATTTGCAATTTGTGACCAGGTTAGTGTAGGGAAGTGAGATCAGAAGCACAGTCATGAAAACAAGTTTGTGTAAAAGGTTATTATGGAGACCAAGGTGAGCCAATGAAGCCTTTCCACGACTGATGAGAGGTGAGCATGTGCTGCAGTCAGAAATCTGTACATGTTTCAAGGACTGACCGTGTTTGCACTGAGGAGCAGCTTCTCTTTAAAGTTTCAATACAGATTCTTAGAGGATTTGGGAAATTGTATAGACCACCCAGAATTTTAAATAGGGATAAGACAACAGCTGTGTATACAAAATTAGTCAGAAAGGGCTCTACAGCGGCCTATCTGTAGGACTACAGCACAGTGGACACATTTATATTCAGTTTATTGGGGATCATCCATGTAACTTGACACTACACCCCTTCTGGTGAGAAGTCTCCTCGTGTCGAATGGTGGCATTTATCAAAATGGCGCATCTTCCAGTCGGGGGCGTTTTCCTTTCTTTTAGGTATTATCTTCTATATATCCATGCAGCTAAATCCTTGCCAACAGGCAAATGGGCCCACTTTATTAACACAGCCTTCTCTGGTTGCACATGACAAAATGGAGTATGGACATTCGTGTGATTTATGTAACAATTCTTAGCTATTCCGAGCTATTACTTGCAAAGTGTTTGCAACTGGATCTGCAACTGAGCCAGCTCAATCCAAATATAACACAGTTAACTGTTTTCAACATTGCTTCCACAGGCCCCACAAAGTCACATTCAGTTATGAAATAGTACATCACTTTTATTTAATAGAAGTTCATGTGTAATGGTTACTCTGGTGTTGTCATTAAAAGAATACACAGGGGTCCACGGACGTCCAACTTTCTGGGAATTTACAGAACTTGGACATTTCTTTTGTTGTGTCAAAGTTGTGAAGGGTGCTGCCATTTTTAAACTTAAACTATGAGTGGCCATATTGTCAATGTTCTGCATTTGCCTGGCAAGGGTGATAAAGGCAGTGGCATTATGCTTTGCTTTGGCACCGAACACTGCTGTAATAGGGTAGACCCTTACGTCACGGCGCTACAATACCTGCTGCACTGCTGATAGCAACACCCCTGGTTCTCTGCTGGTCTGGGGTCTAGCACACCCCGTCACTTTGTCTCATGGCAGCATTAGCTGCAGCAATCATGACAGTAGTGTGTGCGAAAAAACCAACTTGCAGTTTTATGTGGCGCAAACTTGGCCCAAAGGCATCTCAGCGCTTTAAATGAGCGCCAAATTACATTACACAAGGTCAGATTTTTTTTGTTTAGTGTTTATTGTTTTAGGCTGCTCCAGCAATATAGAGGACGTTCTGACGTAGCACGATTCTCAATATAAAAGTGCTGATCCAGCCACAGAAATGTGCTACGTCACAACGCCTCCCAATTGGTGGAGCAGCCTGTCAGTCATTGAGCCCTGCATCAATAGGTTCCGGAAGCACAGCGACAAGTTAGCAGTCACGCGATGGTCCAAGTGGAATGTACAGCTCCATGGCAGCCTGGGAAAGGGCAGATCGCATGGACCTTACTGTGTTAACTGCCGTCAATACTGTTTTCATCAGGCACTTATTGCATCACTTTGCTCTGGAGAGACCTGTAAACTCGAGTAAGTTTCTCAGTCACTGGGGAAATGTCATATATTTATATATGCGCAGTGCTCTTCTGAGGCCCTGCTTTCAGAGCAGCGCATCAACTCCAGAATCTGAAGTCTTCCCAACTCCCAGCATTTTCCCTAACAAACATTCTGATGCCCTGACGTCGTCCTGCGTCAACAAGTGTTATTTGTACACAGTACGAGGGCACATGAGTGAATTAGAGGAGCATTGTTGACTAACTGAGATAATGGAACTGGCAAAGACCTTCATTTTCAAAAACGGTTACAGACAACCAGTAAGCGCACCCGCTCAACCGCACTCTCAGGTGACAAACTGTGACCCCACAAAAAGAAAGGTTAAGATGCAAGTCTGGGTGGCCAAGAGTGCATATAGTATGAACCTAGCCAGATTGTAAAGGCTCTGTATTTTCAATGTGGTGGTTTCAGATTTCTGTTCGTCTGTTCGGGGGTGACCTGCATATGCCAAATAGGGCCAGGTCCGCACCAATACCTTTTGACTGTATAAATTAGCTTTATTTATACCCATTGTATTAATTTATCCTGTATGGCTATCCTGAAAATCTGGAATGGATCTGGCCCTCTTGGATTTATTTTGGACACCACTGATCTACCCTCCCTCTCTTATTAACACGCGGCAGAGAAGTTTGTAAGCCGCTACTTTTGTGGAATGCGACCTTTAAATGGAAAGGTTTGCTTGAATTAAGGACAGCAAGGTATAGTGAGCAGCCCTAAATCCCAATGATTAAGAAGAGAAAATACCGTGGTTCATGCACAGACACTAGGGGCACTCTTTAGCCCCCTCTGTATCCTCAAACTGCCACCTTAAAATGCCTACACGGAGAGAACACACATGTGGAAAGGTCCAGATAAGTCTAATACTCTTCGTTTGACCAGGGGCATCTGGAAACTGGAATGGCATGTGAGCAAAAAAACGATGGATTTAGGCCCAGATCTCTGTACTAGGGTGAATGTGTGACATTGTCCTGCATTCTGTCCATCAACTGTCGTTTTTAGGTCGAGCTGGCGTTGGAGCGCGAAGCGCTCCAGCCAGCTCGACTATAGTCACCTTCCTCCCTGCCAAGGGAGTGAGAGCTGTGAACGAGCAGCTCCAGACCTGTGCACGAGCCGACTCAGGTCCGTGAACGCGCGGGAACGTCAACGTGCACGTTCACACGCGTCACGCTCCTGTCCTCCCGCGTCTCTGCCGAGGCGCGCTCCAGGCCGACTTGCGGTGTGCGTCACAGCGTGTTCCAGCGGCCGGAGGTAGGTAAGTGAGGGCCGGGGGGGATTTGTTTGCTTGTTTAGGAGACTTACTGTTCTGTTGTGCAGGCCTCGACTTCCCCCAGTGTTTGCACATTATGGCTTGTGCAACCCTCACTTGTATTCACAGTTGCCGATGTTACAGATGGCATGTTAGTTTATATAAGGTGGGCTCTTTAAACTCGGATGTTCCTCTGTTCATGCTGTTTGACCCGCTGAGGTAGACTACATGCAGGGCAACATTACCCTTCAACAGTTTGGCACCGGTTTGTGAAATTACGTCTGCCCTCACCAAGAATGCTATTGGTATAATTTGGCTAATAGCACCTTCATGATTCAGTGCTACAAGGCTCAAAGCGAACAGGTACAGTAATTAATATTTCATGGCTTCCCCTTTCTTTTCGGAACTGTCTGAGAAAAATTTGACTTTAAAGTCACTTTTTAGCGATTGAAAAAAGCAACATTTGGCCTCAATTTCGTTTTCTTTTTAATTGGGTGAACAAACCCGGGCAACCACACTTTATGCTATCAGACTCTTGTATAGCATGCAAGAGGCACTATGACTGTATGGACTGATAACAAGCAAACCTGTGTGATCATTAGACAGATGGTTGGTTGTAGGAGTGTGACCAATGCGTGAGCGGTTGGTGAAATGTGTTAGGTCCTAAGTGGGCTGGTTCTGTCCTGGTGGTCGTGGCACTGCTCGTGTGTTTGTTGCTGTGCAGTGGGCACGTGGGAAAGCTCGGGTGCGCATTATGGTCTTTAGCTTGGGTGTGCCCAGGCTTTCTGGCTGCAGTGACTTATGCAAAATGGAATATAGCGCTGCAGCCGTTTGTTGCCGGTTTTCCATTGACCCTGGAGCAGGGCTTTGAGAGGGATGAACAAATTGGGGGGGGTCTCTCATGGGGCGTGGGTGATGTAATTAAGGGTGTGGCTTAAAACTTAAGCTAAAAATCTGAATTTAGCACAGTTTGCCACCCTGGCATTTTGCTGGGACTATTGGCTTTGTCAATGGTTGTAAGTTGCCTAACAGAAATAAGCAACAGCTATGGCTTCATAGTATATAATATTGAAAATGCTTTTTTCTTGCGGGCGGGGTTGTGGGGTAAGGCTAAAGCTGCCGACTTCCATCTGAGAGAGCAGGTTCGAGCCTGACGTTGGCTCAACAGCCTGTGATTCAAAAAATGAACAGATCATTGTGTATTGTAACTGGTGCTTATTTAAAACGCACCAATATCTTCGGCTGAGTTAACGCTGTATAAAAGTTTTTAAAAGTGTCTCTTTTTAAAGTTACATAAAAAGCAACAAAGGGTGGGACTACTGCAGGTAATTTTTTTTTTCTGCCCTGAGGGTAGGGTCAAAAAAATGGAGAGCCCGATAGGGACCCGTCTCAGCACCTACCTTTAAAAACTGCCGGTGCTGAGCCCCGGCAGGACCTGGCTATCTTAAAGTCCTGGCCAGAATTATCAGGAACGCTGTGTTTGATCAATTAAACAGGCATGTTGTAAAACTGATTCTTCCGCTTCCTGTTGGATGAAACTCTGAAGTAGAACAAAATCTTTTATTATTAATTTCAAATAAACACGCTCACTCGATCCTTCGTAGTTTGAGAGAACTTCTCCGGTGTCTTTTCCCTTAAAGCCCACCCTGTGGCAGGTTTACTGCTGACTCCTATGCACAGCCTTGTTTGGCTGCACCATACGCTGTCTGACTAATGAACTGGCTTTTTAATTCGAGCCTAGAGTCAGCCTAGCTCTAGCTAAACACTTATAAGTTCCCAAAGGCGAGACCTATTGGCTATGCCAATGCTTGTTGCATTTGTCACCCCGAGTGGGACGGGTATGCTCAGACGTGAGTCCCGTGTTCTCCATGCCACTGGAATCAAGCTATCCTGGCTGATGAGGGCTGAAAGCCCGAAACCAGTCCTAGGATGCTTGTTTCCAGTCCAGGGCGGACCTGGCTTGGCAGTTCGGGCTGGACTGTTCCCATGGGGCACAGGTTCAAGACTGATTTGCATATGGCTGGGTTCAAACTGGAATGGCATGGTGAGCAAAACAACTATGGATTTAGGCCCAGATCTCTGTACTTGGCTGAATGTATGACATTGTTTTGCATTCTGTCCATCAACTGTTGTTTTTGCACTGAACTCGGCAGGGCAGTCAGACCTGGGGTTGATTCCGGACGAGCAGTGTGGAATGCCAGGAGGTGGAAAAACTCAGGGAGGGTGGGGAGATGTCGGCTGGGGAGTAACACAGAAAAGGGAATTAAGTAAGGAAGGGACACTGTGTAGTAGGTCGGAGAGGGACGAAGACACAGACAGGTTGACCCGCAGAGGTGGGGCATCGGGATGGGAAGGACTTTGAAAAGAGGAGCGGTGTGTTGCTAAGTAAAAGTTATCTGGGGTATCTTGCATGTCCTCTAAAATAAGAACTCCCCGTTTCCAGAACATTTAGGAGAAAAGTCTTGCAAAAAACTGCAATTAACTCATCTAAATCTGCAAGAATGTGACCTCTCAGCAACCTTAAACTAGCACTGTCCAAGCCAATAGGTCTGCTTTCCTTTTATTTTTTAATAGAAACATATTAAAAAAAACACATAAAAATATGCTGCCCCAACAAGTGGCCATTGTGTTTGTAAAGAAAATATTACATTTAAAGAAAAAACACTTTTTAGTTTTAATGCAGATCGTAGGAAATTATGACTCTCAGTGTTCAAATAAAGTTACTTATGCTATTATTCACCTTGAATTACAGTAATTTGAATATATAGTTAAAAAATACAAGGATGACTAAAAATCTACGGTAAAGAAAAGGAAAGCAAAAAGCATTGCTAAAGTAAATTTTGGCCTGTTAGTCCTGGCACTCAAGTACACTTCTTTTTAGGTGGATGTGCACATGTGGAAATGCATTCACTCACAGTGCAAGAAAGCCAGTGACTTAAGTGAACTGACCCAGTGCCCCAAGCTGTATGCTGTAATGTCTTCTGGCAAACTGCTGCCTATTTAACCTAGAGATTGGTGTTTACTGTTATTTTAAATGATTTGAAAGTAGCAGATGTATCTAATGTGAACCGAATGGCAATCTTGCTGGGGCACATGAACTCTTAAATGTTTTGTAACACAAAACGATTTCAATATTACTAAATAAACTTTGCAAATATTTCAAAATGTATCAGTAGCAAGGAAAGTACAAACAAGGAACATTGTTTTTTCTAAATCTGGCATGTGATGGAAATAAAGATTTTAATGCGATCAAAACAAACCAATGTGCCTACCTGTGCAATGGACAAATGATAGCTATGCACAGAAATGCAATTCCCACACATTATTGTTTGGGCAGCATTTACTTTTAGCGGTAAAAAGGCATTCCTGATGCAAATTAAGTGGTCGTTTGAATGCAAAATGTGCTCTCTGTAAATGGCCATAGCCTTCTATACCAAGCTTTTGATATTTACTTGACTCAATGTGCTGCAAAATGCACCACTCAATACACACTACTCACACACCATTTTCCTGCTAAATGGTACTGTCTCGTTTGCTGCATTTCTTCTTTCTGTAATGCTTTGATTTTCCACAACCTCTAATACTTATTTGACATAAAACTGATGACAAACCTCCCAATCTGAAAATTGCTCAGCACCATTGGCAATGAGAAAAGAGGGCAGACCAAAACTGCGTATATGTTTTTGTGCATCTATATTTTATTTATGATTTTTAGTTAGTATGACATGAGGCTTGTTAAACAGCTAACACTGTCTCAAGGTCAGACCTAAAGGTTAAGGGCTTGCTTCTCTATTCTGGCTCCCTGTGCAGTTTCAATCCAAACCTATAAGTTTGCTTTTCCACCCTTCCATTTGAGTCGGTCTGCAGCATGACTGGTTAAGGTGTTAACTGCTATTTTATGCAACCTATCACTTTACAACTATCTACTATCTACTCTACTCACTATTTTAAATCCACAGGTTGCACTTAATCTTGACTTTTTTCTAGTGCGCTAAAGGCTTTGCTGAAATTCAATCAGACGACAGCTATAGCTCTCTTTGATTCGTATTTGTCTTTACGTCTTTTATCCACTCCCCTCTCTATTTCTCTGCTTCTTGTCTACTTTGTTTCCAGTCGCCTGCTCTCCATTTGCTTCACTCAATGAGACATATCTCAAAGACAGGGTCAGCCATTTCTAAATCACAGACATGCAATTCATCCTATATGTTAATACAAGTATAAATCCATATCACTGAATTTCAAAGCATGTTTTTGGAAACTTTCTTTAAGAATGCTGAATTGCATTTATATTTATATTTTCTGGATTTGGCATGTCTCCCCAGCACTAGCATGAACAGAACCAAGTTAAACAGGCCACATTTAAATTAGTCACACTTTTAACTGCTTCCAAAAGCTTCCCAGAGAGGTGCAAAGTATTACCCTGAGGGGCAGCGTATTTCACATTTGGGCCCCAAGAACTTAAAAGCACACCTCCTTGTCTGAACAACTTAACATGAGGAGTTGCAGCAAGGCTCAATGAGCCTGAGTGCAGACAGCATTTAGCAAAATACAGAGACACTAGTCTTTTGAGATATGGGGCCGGGCTGGGTCATAGCTTTATTCATGAAGCGAGTTGCTTTAAACTTAACGCCTTAATGATGGTTAGCCAGCGCAAATCCACAGATAGGTAGATACCAAAGCGTGCAGAGGGACATGACAAAGAAGTCAAGCAGCTGCATGCTGAACAGTCTTTAGCCTCTTCAGCAGAAACTTCCAGTCTCCCAAGTAAAGCGAATTGACATAATCAAGGTGGGAGATAATAAGAGTTTGAGCACCCATTCTTTGAGTTGAGACTGGAAGGAACCAAAAAATCTTTCTCAAGCCTTTGAGGATACCAAAGCAGCTAGAGGGTACCTTATTGATCTGGTGATCCGTCGCCAGCTTGCTGTCTAACCAGATTTCCAAATCTTTGGCCACCTGTTTCGAAGTAGGAGGTGGCCCTAGTTCTTCTGGCCACTATTGTGGACCCCAAAGGTTTGGCTGATTATTCACAACCAAAACTTCCCTTTTATTGGTGTTTAGTTGTCAATGGTTGTCTTTCATCCTTCGAGCTACAGCATATCTAGGCATGGACTGAGGTTAAAACATTTGTTACCCTCTGAAGTAGACAAGGAGATCACAATTTACATTTTATTCGCATATGAGAACAGTGTAAGGCCAAAGTCCTCCACTGTGTCTGCCACAGGGGGGACGTAAATGCTAAAAAGTGTGGGACTCAAGGAAGATCCCTGTGGAACCCCCTAATGGCATTTAGCGAACAGATTTCAATGTAACCTGAAAGGGACGTCCTTGAGAAAAAGAATGGGACCACTGTAGAGCCAAATCCTGAATTCTGCTTTCTACAAGCCTTTGAAGAAGTACAAAATGAGAAACGGTATCAAAAGCCACACTCAAAACTAAGAGCTTCAAAGCAGTAATCCCTTCAGCATCAAGAGTTGCTCTGAGATGCTCAGTGACCCCTAAAATGGCAAATTCAGTGCTGTGAGCAGGGCAAAGGCCCAATGAGAGTCATGAAGAAGATTACAGGATATAAATGGGAAGAAATTTGCACATAAATGTGTTTTTCAAGTAACTTTGCTAGCGCCAGCAATAGCTCGATCGAGCAGATGTCTTCAATCTTCATTGTATCCAGTGACGATTTATTAAGTAAATGCATAACCATGGTATGTGTCTATACAGCAGGAATAGTGGCCTGTGTGAGGGACATATTCATGCGATCACCCCATACTGGGGAAAAGATTTCACTGCCCTTTTTAAAAATCCACAACAGCGCAGTATTAGACTGTGATCCAGACTTAATGGATGTCAAAAGAGACTCGAAGCTCAGTGTACTGAGGAAATTTAAGGACAACAATGTGGATTCCAGCCCCTTGCTACCAACAAGGCAGGGCACTTCCTTCACTGCAGTGTCAAAGGAGGCATGGATGGCAGCTACCTTTTAAAAAAAGAAGTCAGCAAGTTCATTACAGCTTCCTTAAGTAAAGGACAGTTATGGTGCCATACAGGTCGGATCCATCAATAAACTGACTATAAGAAACAGTACCTTTGAAAAAGTTGTTTCTGCTGCTACTTTGTCATCATAAAAAGCTGTGAGAGCCATGACACGCATTACGGTACAATTGTAAAGCTTCCTGATACTTTACTTTATCAGAGAAATTATACTATTTCAGCCATGTGCACTCCAAGCGCTTACAGCTTTCCTTTTGAACTAGAAGCTCCTGATTAAACCAGGAGGCTGATAAGCGAGCCTTGCCTTTAGGAAACACAGCATTTGGTGCAAGAACATTTAGTGTGGACTCCATCCGGGGAAAATACGTACTAGCTTGTCGCGCCGGTCGCCAACCACCTCCTTTCCTCCATATAGAAACAAGAAAGCAAGCACCCAGGCTCCCAGCCAATCACAACGCTGCAATGCAGGATAGTGATTGGTCTGAGCGCCATGGTTAGGCGCTCAGATGGGGAATGGGAACCTAGGCTTGTTCTCCACTCAGGCTGTAATGCAGCCTGGGTAGAGAACAAGCAGAGTGCATGTAAGTTTGGCCGGCCCGAGACGGCCACACCTAAATGCACACTTAAGGTGCAGCCACTACTCCTCCCTGTGACCCGGGGAAGCCTATCCCCGCCCTGCCGCTTCAACTGCAAGGTCAATGTAAAAAATAAAACGATAATACCGGAGTGTTACTTTCATTTTAGTTTTTGTATTTAGCTTGCAGTTGAAGCAGTGGGGGCGACGCTCCTCCGCCTTAGTGGAGGAGCCGCCGCTGCTCTCTGCCTCTCTGCCTCTCGCTCATTCTTTTTCTTTCACAAAAGTATATTCAATGTATGAATACGTGCGGCCAGATATTACTCACGGAGGAGAGGTATACACATTGGGCGTCACACAACGCTAGTGTAGATTCTTATGGGTTCACAAATACACTTACAAATAAAAGAAAGCGCTATTTGGTTTGCAGGCTTTTATGTTTCACCCCGTTATTTTATTTGATCAATTTTCGACTAAAATAAACAGTATAACTCCATCAACTCCATCTTTTCTTTCAAAAGGCTGATATGTGATACGTCAAAGCTATTAGTCACTTTGCTCTCTGTCCTCCATGTGCAGGCTAATATAGTTCACTTCTCTCTCAGTTAGAATACCATAAGTATAGCAATGCTTTAGAATTAGCACTGCATTTGTAATATTGAAATGCATACATTCCCGTTTTCCTCTTAAATTTTTCATGAAATATTTTGTTTCACATTTTAAGACCCACTTTGCCGCAGCATTAATGGTGTACCAATAATAAACTCGTAGCCTTCCAAGCTTTGGTAATATCATCACCCTGTCAACACCCACACAAACACTATATTTAAGAAAACCACAGAGGAAGGTGAGCTGAAACTATTTTATGAAAGGGATCATATTAAGAAGGTGCAATTTCCAGGTTGGTGATTCATCTTCTGTACTACATGTACTACATCATTCTTTATTCAGTCAGGCGATGTAACATATTTAAATGAATCTGTTTGTGTGCATGTACTATATTTACAGTAAATTCACTATTCGCATTAATCCATTTAATTGTATTTCCTATTCTGCTTTCTAATTGTATTTTACCTTGTTGAAAAGCAAGCAACGGACATCAAGAAAAGACTGCTAATTGCTTTCAAGTAAAGGACATAGAGAAAATACGTAATCAGCCTTTCATCTTTTCTTAGTGGTAAATTAAAACCACATTCGCCACTCAATCATTTGAAGAAGGTTCTTGTTTTCACTCAGTCAGACATTTACTAGACCGCTGTTTGCTAACTTTCAAACTAATTTCTAACGGCAATACAACTGTGAAAGGGGCTAGTCAGAGCAATACTTTATTCTGGCTGATCATAACCGTGCATCATGGTGGAGGTATTTTGCTATTCCCAGAGAAGGATTTCCTGATAGACAGCATTACCCGTTGGAAGTGGGATTGGCAAAGTGATTGGCAATCACAAAGTGAAAGAACTGGCAGCAACACTAGCCACAGAGCACTGAGAGTGAGTGGAAGTGGAAGTGCAGTGGAATCCAAGGGGAATGTAGTGGTGCACTCCTGGTGTAATAAACTGGCATCACAAAAAATTTCTGCTCAGCCTGTTCACACTGCCATATGGGAACCTCTGTTATTGCCGGGGTGCATACAAGCACAGACAAATCTGATGCATCACCCAACGAGATGCGGACTTATTCACACATATTTTCTTTGTTAATACATGCTTTGCTGTTATCATGACTACATTCTCTCCAGAGTATTGCCTATTGCAGAATTGACCATGTGTGCATTGACTTTTCTATGTCATTACAGATCCTGTAAGTCACCAGGAAAAATAAAGAAAAGGCTTTCCCATATCACAGTACAGCTAATCGCTACAACAATCCACACATGCAAACAGTATCCCACGTATTCTGTAGGGACTTGATAACGGACTGCATCTAACATTGGTAAGGAGCCATAGCACAGTACATATTGTCTACCTGACGGATCCGGTGGAAAGCCACTGAATGCAGTTTGTCACTTACTTCTGGACACCCGCACAAGCTCGGACACATTGAAGACTCCAGACTTCACAAAACTTTCCTCCAGGTACCCTGAAAAAAGGAAGTTTGGGATCAGCAAGCATAGTCAGGGAAACTGAAAACAAGCTTGTCACCTACACTTCTTATAATTCTCTGACAATTCGGTTTCCTTTCTTTGGCATCATACCACAAAGTGACGGGATGCATTTATTTAAGGATCCTATGCTCAACCTGTACGAAATTCCTAAAAAATCTACCAGTGGCTAAAAAAGTCATGGCGTGAACAAAAATCTCGAATCCACAGAGAAGTAATTTATTGATCACCTACACCCCACATTGTAGTCTTATGATCAGGGCATAATGAAAAGGCTTCAAGAGAAGACAAAGATCGAAGAAACACATACCGCAAAAACGGACTTAATAATACAAATTAGAAAAATATTGATATTACGTAAATATGAATCTACAATAATGTCAAACAGTTTTAAATTCCAAAATCTAGCCAAAATCACTTCCTACCTATTCTTAGATAACTGTTTTAAGTTCATGCTGCGTATATTTTTGAAGTGCTCAATAGTGGCTTTAGCTGTCGTTCGAGATTTATGAGGGGAGATATTTATACAGATGGGCAAAGTAGCAAACATTTTCCTCTGCTTCATGACTTTTCTCTGAAAAAATGCACTGCCTTTCAAAAAACTTAGTTTGAGGGAATCTGAGCAAAGTTGAGAAACCTAGCAAATTTCACAAACGTATTTTTCTAACTCACACTTTTATGTGTGAATGAGGGGACAGAGGCAATTTTCCAAGGAAACCGAAGGATACAGTCTCACTAACTAGAATCAAATCATGCAGGATACTTTAGAAGATTTGAAACTTCACAAACGACCATGTTTGTCCAACTTCAAAGGCGTAGTCTGAAACTTCATCTATTGTTAAGACATACATAAAGTCTATATTCTGTTAATATTACTAAGTTGATATTTTTCTAGTCTATGCGTTTTTCAATTCATATTTCTTTATGCTTCCAATGGAACTCTGCACCCATTAAAATAGAAACATATTTTAAATATTAAGGTGCAAAAAGCCATTCAAAGAAGTTTGCAGTAGAAAGGAAAGACTTAACTTGAGACTCTATAGTCAATACTGGCAAATCTTTAAACGCCATTGAGGTACATGCATAGGATGCGAAAATGCTACGTTTTCAACAGAACGCACAATTTTATTTGATTGGCCTAACTCCTAGGGTGATTGGGAAGAAACTGGAGTCATCCTAAACCTCTCACTAATCACACAAGTGGTTCGAACAACGTTCCCACAACAGAACAACTGCAAGTAAGTTCATTCAGCACACACAAAAGTTAGACTGGATTTGTACGAAAACCTGACAAAACAATCCAGTCTGTCATTAATGATGGAAAAATACAAGACAAAATTACTCAGGCCACTGAACATGACATATGCTTTTTCGCTGCCTGTATCACTACAAGGAAATTCTTTGGAGAAAAGAGTGTGACGGGGTGATGCATTCAAGAAAACTATCCAGCTGCTGTCCTTGAATATTTCCTGGTGTTGACATGATAAATGTTAAAACATCAAGTAAACTGAAAAGAACATTTCAGAACAATGATTTTCCTTCTTCCAAGGGCATATGCTTGCAATGTGGTTGGAGTGAGTAATTGTGAGAATGTCTGTTGTGGTGTGCCTGAAGTGTGGCTGAAAGCCACACAAAACATATAGACAAACCCATGAGCATTAGGAAGGAAGCTAATATTATTGTAGTATGGGTCGTTTGTAAAAGTGAGCTAGCAGGTTTGGGGATCTACTTGTGGGAATAGTTGTTTCTTATAATGGCAAGTGCAAACGTGTTAATCTTCTTGTAGCTGTTTAAATGTCACATGGGGTATTAATGGGCAATATTATGCCGTAAGTGTATCAATTACAATACTAAGATCTTTTTCAATGTGGTACATTCTGCCCTGGAGACACCTACGTTAACTATCTCAATTAGATAAGACCCAGTCTGATCAGTATATGGGTTTCTTTCCTTCCTTGTTTATGAACCATTCCTTAATACTTTATGAGGAGCCCTAAATAAAGCATGCTGATGAAGAAGTCCCATTGTATGCAAAAGGGGCTCACATTCAATATTTATGTACAGAAGCACAACAGGCCCACAACTTCTCATGGGTGCTTTGGGGGAATACTAGCATGTAGCCAATCTGTGGCCTCCACACTTAGTCAGATGGCTATCGTAACTAGAAGAATTACAGCCAATGCAATGTTTTAGAAAACGGACACATGTGCTGGAGTAGAGATCAGTGAAATCTGATTTGTTTACATGAATGGATTAATTTTGTATTCCAATTTCTTTTGAGATGGTTTCTCTTCCACCTTAAAAGGTAGGTATAGCTGTATACATCTCAATGGATCTGTCTTCTTATCTGTCCATCAATCAGCCTGCCTGTTTGCTAGTCTGTTTATCAAGCTACAATAAGGGGGAGGCGGTGTTATACTGCAAAGAAAACGGGTCACACGCCCTTGAGTACCCCGAATAAATGATGTGCACATAGACCATGAGTGCTTCACTGGTTACTGATGGAAGAGAACATTTTCTGTTTTCTTAAGTGAAGTGATGCTGTAGCTGCCAAGGTGAGATACGCCTCTCTTACAGATTCTCCTACCGACTCTGTCTCTGGTGACTTCGACATTGGGCAACTGAATATCAATGTACAAGAAGGTCAAAATGTGAGAGCCCATGACTGTTTCCGGCCTATGCAATCATTTATACTTACAAAGAGCAATGCTCGGCTTCTCCCTTGCAGGTTATAGCAGGGGATAACTGCCTCTCTGCTCTATGGATGGGTTGTTAATGCAAAATGTCAGGTGCACTAAACCTTATAGCAAACGAGCTCATGTCCCTTCGGACGGCAAGCATGTGCTGCCTCTGCCACTATTCACCTCTGCCTACAGTGACCAGATTCTAAAAACCAAACACCAAGACATTTACCAAACATGGACGAAGGACTACAATTTTACAACAAAACAGAATGACTTAACTGACAGCGCTCATCAGCACAGTAACACAGACAAGGCACTAAGGGGCTAAATTAAATGCAGCTTTTAAACTCAGTCTCCTGTTTTATTTAATTTTATTTCTTTAAGAGCTGCTAGCCTCTCCTACCTTGGAAAACATAAACATGTGCACTTCCGTCTTTTTGAGAACCGGGACATGTGCAAAATTTGCCCAAATCTACCGGGACAGCTGGTGAAAAACTAGGACAGTCCTGGCAAATCCTGGACGCCTGGTCACCCCGCCTCTCAACCCTGTACCTTACCTTACCTTACCTTTGAAGCAGGTTTTCACCTGCTTCAAATGATTTAAATTCACTTAAAAATGTGTTTTTCTGTACACTGAAGTATACAGCCAAAGCATCGACTTTATACATAATTGATCTACCTATTTGTGTATATGAAAGCATAAGATTATCACGTGACTGTACGTAATGTGTACAGTGAATTACTATAACCAGCAGATGGCGGATAGTATTGGGAACTATAAGGTGGCGAATTGAAAAAGAATACGACCTTGCTGGTACTAGCACATAACAGCAACGAGTACTGGGTGTAGAGGGAATAATGACAAACAGCTTTCTTGTGTACCGTTAGCTGGTGGTCAGCTGTTTGCTGAAGCAGAAGACCAACATGGGCATGGACTTATAGCGGAACATATGCAACATGTGTTTGGATGTTTAGTTTTGTGTGGAGATATATAGCAACGACTGCCAAACAGGGGACTGAACTATACTATACGACTTAATTCAGCTTTGGATTTTTACTGAAGTATGACCTGGTGTTCTTCGGCTGAATATTGAAACATCATTAACACTCACTTATCTATAGAGTCGAGGGTAGGTCAATGCTTATTGGTTATAAAGTAACATCCCATCAACCGGTGCCCGGTGTTGGTATACTAAATGGTAACAAGCACATGCTAAGCTGTACATTGATGTACAAGTCCAAGACGTGCTGCATAGTGAATTGTAAGCTCAAGACTTGGTTGCCGGTAGAGTGATGTTCTACCAAGACACCTTAAAAGATCATAAATATTTATTCTGATAACATCAATACATCACAAGAACAGAAGATCAAGCATTTGTGCAACACATTTATGACCCATCAAATATGGGCTCGTCCGAAATGTATTATTCCGAGAGCCACTATGCAAAGAGCTTCTACCTGGTTTTGTTGTACTAATCACTAATTTCAAATTAACTGTATCACTGCATCAAATCTGGTTGTGTGTTCATAACAGTAACAAATGAGATGGGGTTGTCCAGATCTGTGCGTGGTGTGGTTTGACACTGAAATCAGTGGCTCTAAAAAATAAGGAACCTGGCCCTGGTGAAGGCACAAGAGAGTGGGTCTTGTTTTCCTGCACTCGTATACTCTGCAAATGATGGTTTAGGTCTCCAGAGATGGAGCTCCGCTTCATACTGGCCCAGTTGCGTGGTCCGTCAGCTTCATGCAACTCTTTCCGCTGTTAGATAAACATGGAGCTGGATCTACTGGTGGTGAATATTTTATGCCTTCAGTAGAGTGCTGAGCAAAAAGTATGAAGTTTTGATCAAGCGTTTTGCAAGGATACCCCCACAGGTACCTTTAAGAACAGGACAAGAGGCATGGATGCTCAGCTCAAGTGCTGGCACAGTTAAAAAGGATTTACAAAGATGTGTACTTATGAAGAAGAGAGACAGAGCAGCTGTGCAATCAAGGGAAATGCTGTTTTTTTTCTATGAATATTCTACAAGCATTAAGAAGGCATGGTACTAACCAGTAAGACTATGGAAAGAAACATGTATCATGGACATTTCTCTTTTAAGACTCACTGGTATGAACAGAAGCAATTGTGCTTGGGAAAGGCAAACATTTACCACAGGGGTCATGACATCAATATTTCGCCCAGTGTACAGAGGGCCGGATAGCCAACAGGAGCTGCTTCAAGTCTGCAGCAAGCTGACAGCCAGAGGTGGGCTTAATTTGCTTTGCCACCTCAAGCGACAGTACAGTCAACACTCTGTAGGCCAATGATTAGGAGGCCGATTCATTTGCAACATTCAGTTATTCACGTGTCTCCATTTTGTGTAATGCTAAGTGGTTCAGTGACTCAGGATTGTAATCGGCCAGAGACGGAACCCGTTGGAATTATGGGAAAGTGCTCTCCTATGCAGAATTTGTTTTTCAGAAAATAATAAGACAATTTCATCATGAGATTACAGACAAGTCAGTTGCTCCCCGTACATCAACACATTTTGTGA
This sequence comes from Lissotriton helveticus, assembly GCF_964261635.1. NCBI lineage: Eukaryota > Metazoa > Chordata > Amphibia > Caudata > Salamandridae > Lissotriton > Lissotriton helveticus. The sequence continues at coordinate 1,096,277,798 of NC_136059.1, forward strand.
ACCCATGCTTTGACTTCTCATAAGGGGAAACAATGGAGGTAACCTTGGTAGTGCCACTGTGTGTTTGACATTTGCCACACACATTTGGTGTGGAATACTGAAGCACTTTACAGTTTTTCTGCCTGGGGAGATTCCTGTGACCTTACTTACCTTACTGTTTCAACTTGTATCTTTTTTGTGTGGAAGAGACCCCCTTACTCAATCCCAGAGTGTATCTACATTTACTCCCCTTCTAACTAATGTCTGTTCCCTGCTGTATTTTGACTGCATTTCCTACGTTTTGTCCTTTTTTTAAACTTTTCTTTCCCATAATGCTTTTATTTTTTCTGCTGCCCACTTGCTTCCTGTTTTTGGTGTCTATCTTCTGTGCTGTGCTTCTCTCCCCTGCAGGAAACTGAAATGTCTGACAAATGTAAACGTTCTGGCGAGACTGACGTGGCTTCATTGTTTCAGATATATCAGTATGCACAAAGTCCGCATTCATGAGGAAACAGCCATGTGCACATGGAGTCTCCCTTGGTCCCATCCTGTCCCGGATGCTCTTCAAAGCTCTGTGTTGCTTATCAGTGTTATGTATGTGCCTTTGGTCTCTTTTCAGTGAAATATATGGATGACATGGGTTACAGGCGGCTAGGGGCCCAGGTGACATCCAGTGATCCCCCAACTGCCTGAGCAATATACGCAGGTAAATATCCTGCGGTACCGAGGCTTAAATTTCATGAAGTAGCAATTTCAAGAAACTGCGTCTCTTGAATATTAATTGAAAATCTGGCATTGCTCTGGCACTTGAAGACTAAGGCTGGGCATCCTGCTAAAGAAGGTGACTCTGCTCTCCTACTACTACTCTAAAACAGATTCCTAAGGATGCGGGCTTCTCCTCCAAACTGACGACAATCATTGACCCCTTTCCACAAGCACTCGAAACTCCCTCAGCGAAGCAGGCTATATCTCGATTCCCACTAATCCCAGCTTAAATACTGCACCATCTTCTCTCACGGTTCAAAGCTGGTACATATGTCACAGCTTGGTCTCTGATTCCATCTGCCTCTCTGCTACGATAGGAGCAACACGGATGCCAATAACCTCATTTTTCCATTATCAGAGTAAGATTACTATCTGACTGCACCTTATGCGTTGTGTGTCAAGTAGCAAAACATAGCAACGCCATATATATCAGAGGGGAGGTGATGCCAGACTGGCACACTGGTTATGCAAACTGCCTGTCTCTCCTTTCTATGCAATGGGTGGTAAGTCGCGACCTTCGATGAGAATGCTGACTGGTTGACATTGATACGGGAGTCACAGATTACTTACTTGTCAATGTCCCATATGGTCAATACTAAGACAATTAGCCTTATCTGGGATTCATCGATGAGAAGAAGCCTGGTTTGGGATGGGGATGGTTATTAGATGCACACAGGCTGTACTGCAAGTGTAATTTCTGTTTTCTAAACAATGGTGCCCTGACAAGTGATAGAATTGTCACTCCGGTGCCAGAATATATTAAAGAATTGAACTGTTACCATCTGCATTTTTGGGATTGCGCGACAAAGCAATGGTCTGATCCGCCTGTTGAGACCCTTCTTAGACAGTATCCACAAGAATCACCTTGATACACGAATTGCAGAAGTGAAGCAGCAATTAAGACTATATCTCAGTCCCCTTTGCAGGTGAGAGGGAAAAAAAAGCGGCTGCTTGTGCACAAGCAATGCATTTTTATGTGTTTCTCCCCAAAACGTAATGAGTGCAAGTGTATACCTAAACTGTCAAATGCATTTCTCTGTTTATAAGAATACTCATTAAGGGTTACAGCAAAGTATGTGCTTGTGTTAACATGCCATCACACGCTACCTTGGGCTACTACCAGAACTTCAAAAGAGACCAATCAAGGCAGATTTTTTTCATTGGACTATTTTTGGGAATGGGAAGTAAATCTAAATGTATCTCTTAATTTGTCCTTGTGTTTTGTCGTAGGGCAAAAACAAATATGATTTTCTGGCGCTTCTCAGTATTTATTGCGGCCCATGTCATAGGTTAGGGATTTTGCTGCATGTGATGACAACGGGACATGCAGAGGGAGGCCACCTAAAGGGGTCTTTATGAAGACATTGTATGGAACAAAACTGGTCCTGTAATCTCCGTGTTCCCTTTACAATAGACCTCCCCACTACTTTATATCTATCTTCCATATAGGCACCCTATACAGTGACCATGAATTACAACCACCAATGAGATCAGCAGGCATACATATATGAGATAAAGCATCCCCATCGACAAACTATAAGGATTTCCATATCAAGCATGGATTCCGTAACTATCTAGAGACAAGAGGTGACATCGGAGTTCCTTTACAAAGCCACACACCTTCAAGGTGTTTTATAATCTCTGGCTTGACCTTTGGAGATATTTTCTGTATTATAATATATTGGCTCCTTCACTGTTTTCTCCCCCCCCCTTAGGGCCATTAGAAGAATATAAGAATCAGGCCTGTATCCCCCTTCCCCCGAACTACTAATTCCCTGGGCATCTGTAATATCAGGGGGGGGTTACTGCTGATGATAACCTAATGCAGAATTGGTGTTCCGGCAGCAATTCCTATGTTTTTCGATGTTTTTGGCCATAGTTTCACCCTATTCCTGCAGTTCTTGTAAACCCAATGGCTCTGGTAGCTCATGTTACCAGCCCAGTGAGGAACCCATTCATATGGCCCTTTGTTGGTGAATAGATTTTTGTGCTCTCCCTTCCTTCCAGTACTCTGTATGCCCCGCTATGTTTATATGTGGTTTGCTATCCCTCCCAGACCATTTTTTCTCGCCCTAATCTTCAGGCATTATTCTTATGTCTCTCACCCACCCTCTCTCATCCCCAAATATCTTCGACACCCCTATCCCTTGTGTACTCTCCCCATACAGCTTAAATACCTTCTGCCCTTTAAATATCTGGACAGTTCTTGATTGTTTTTGACAAAGCCGGGCCCAGAGCCATTTCCTCTGTCTTGAAGTCGCCCATATTTGACATGCTCATAGGTGGGATACTGGAGCCACTGTGGCTCATAGGTGGGTACTGGAACCGCTGTGGCACCACCCTGCTCTCGCTGCCTATGGCAAAGAAAATCAACAACTGCAGCAGCACAGAAGCAATTATGCACATTCATTTTACCAGCATTAGGACAGTGCCAGTAATACTCCTTGTACTGCAAGACTCAGACAGTGGTGAAACATCAGCTCAGTCTCCAAGTAACTGAGAAGGGTCAGCAAGTGGCACTGTGGCACCCACACTTTTGGCCCTTTCAACAAAAAGATGTGCATTTTGCTGTTTTGGAATACGCGGATTGTTTTCTTAAATGCTTCTAAGAGGGCACCTAATCATCCATCTTGCCTATGTGTATCATAATTTAATTAGATAGAAGAGATAACCGAGTTCAAATTCGGGAGCTGTATGAAGACAGGATGAGGGTCCACACAGCACACTCATTATTTTGATAAAGCTACCGACTCTAATGAGGAGAAATAAATGAGTCACCTGTACTGGACTCATCCCCGCGTACGTGTAATACATAAAATCACCCTTTTGATTTCATATATGAAAAAAAACATTTTATCTCATCTTTACATGCTATTTTCCAACCGGATATTCTTCTAATTGGCAGGTCACCTCTTGATTTATTACTTCTGCTTAACTTGCCCTACTACCGAATTACTGCCTCTTTCTCTTCGAAGAATGTTTGCTATGAAAAGAAGCAATTGTGTTTGGCAAATTATTAACGACATCAAGAAGTGCAACATTTTTCAGTAAGGAACACCTGCAACTCACACTTATGCTTCTGCCAGACCTATACTATTCCTGACACTTGAAGCATGATGTTTTGCTACCTGTTAGTTACTATGGTGCATGTTACTTGCTCCATGTACAGAACATTAATGCTGCTGAAGCATGTGTGCTAAAAACCAACAAAGGTTATTCATATGTCATCTAGCATTCAGAGAGAAGTTGGTACAGCTTACAACCTCTTACAAGAACCTTTTACAAGAATCATTTAAGAGTATGCTACAAGGATAGTAGCCTGTGCCCTTCCTGGTGTCCTCCTTTGAATTTCTCAATTTCCTCTCGGAAATGGGCAATAATTCTTTCTTTCTCCTGCCATATCGTTTTGCAAGCAATGCTGCCATTTTCTGATAGACTGGACGAAAATGTATCTAGTTCTTAATAGGAAAGGAAGGTTTCATGGTCACATTAGACTGTACAAGTGCAACATATCATTTCTTTCGCTTTTATTGTATGCCACAAACCACACCGTGGCTTCACAGGTAAGTTCAATGGCAAACAATAACATACGAGCTGTAAAGGAGGAATCAGGAGTGATTGGGAAGGAAGAGCGTAGATTAGAAGAGTCATGTATTCAGGCTATTCTTGTGCCTATGTGGACAGTTTTGTGACTAAACGCTGCAGGAGAGTGCTCCCACGTCTTGCTCTCAGTATGGCGAATACTTGGCCACCTATCGTTAGCTTTGACAGTTCTATTGTGTTACCTGAGCTCAGTTTCCAACAACGTGATTGATTAATGGGGTTGAAGTATTTCAGGGATAAATCATGTGTGCCTCTGTGGTCAATGCACGTTGCCTTGAATTGGAGGTACTCTGCTACTGCAACCAGTGGACTGCAGTGCAGGTAGGCCAGATGCCATCACAGCAGATACCACACTTTACTATCCTCTGTATTTGGAGAGTACATTAGAATCCTTGGACTAGGTTGGTTTGAGGTTCAAGCAAAGACTGTTCACAAACCATTATTAGGGCTCAGAGCGATTTCTCCTACCATCGACACCGACAAATAATAAAGCCAGTGATCTGCTCACAAAAAGACAAACTAGTGTTCTTTGAAGCCGAGTGCTTTTAAACACACGTGCATCATCGCCCTGAGCACCATTCACTGTTTTTATTTTTTTAGCTCTAGAATGGATGTTTATTTTCTAGTGTTTATATTTTGTTTTAAAAAGCTTCCCTATAAGGCCCAATGCCAGGTGTTGTTACTTTTGGTTGATTCTGGCTGGTGTGAACGCACTTTTTTTTATGGGAAACTGCAACGCTGCACACAAGTTTGCAGTTGTGCAACAGAAATATAGATTAATTAACAAGTTCTTTTAAATGGCAGTACGTTTTTAATTCTTTGATGTATTGTATAGAAAAGGTTATTTGAGCAGTAACACACTGCTTGGAGATGCCTTGAAAGAGTGTTGAAATGTTATAGTGTGCAATCCAATGTAAGGTGTCAATCCTCCTAAATATAGCAAGAACCCCCATCTCCCCCAAGTCGCAAACCTAGTAACTTCTAAGGTTTTCTTAATCATTGTCAGTCTCAGCTAGACAGCACATGCACTGTCTCGAAGAGACGTGTTGTGTTCTATCTGTGGGCTTACAGGCCTCCCATCTACTACTACTGGTAAACTTCAGGTTCGCTCTCGGTTTCTTTGATGACATCCGTCATGGCATGCGAGCGTCATCATGTCTTCTTCTTGTGTTTGGCCCTTGTATAGTGCATAGACTAAGTAAATGTCTCCTTACACTGCTTCCAGTTTGTGGACCTATTTTTTTCTTTGTTTTCCAGCACTCCATAGAAGTACTTGGGTTTATCAGGCCGTCACTCTTGTACACAGTCACGAATACCACTAAAATGCATGCTCGTGTACATAAACAAATGCATTTCTTAAAAAGTTGTTACATGAACAGCACTAGTTTATTTGTATTTTTCGCACGATCCAAGTGCTAGCTTCATCGTCCGTCTTGCCATAGCGGGAACACCAGTCAATGGTATTGGAGCGCTTTAGGTGCTCACCAGTTACATTGCACAACACATCCATTGTTGTTGCTGATCCTGCTTCTACTAAGGTTTTTTTCCCCGTTGTTGCTTGCCCTCTGCCCATTCCTTCCCGCTTCACTGTTTGACCTGTATCCCCCCCCCCCCCCCCCGCCTTACTTGTCCTCCCTGCAGCTTTTTTTTGTTGCAGGACCTGAAGGTATTGGAGCGCTGGTTCCGTCATCATGCCATTGTGGAGCACTTTAAGTGCTCACCAGTTACATTACACATTGTCGTATGCAGGGGGAAGAGTATGTGATTTGCTCAGAATCGCAATTGTTCAGCTTATCCCAAGATTCGAAACTTGTTCCCCAGTACTCCTGTCAGCAGCTCTGGCTATGACACATCCTCGCATCACTTCAAAGTTCCTCAGCTATTTCTTACTATCACTTCCACATTTGTTCAGCAAAACCCTGTCAACACTGAACAAGCAGTGGCAAAGCCAATAGATCTCCGCAATGCCCGAGCTCTTGGCCTTGTCAATGTCAATGTCTTTTAGCCATGTTGCCTAATAGCACATCTGCCATTCAGCATGGCTGAAAGTCACTGAAAAAAGCGCTACAATGAGGCCAGCGCAAGCCACGTCATAGTGCTATTTTGTGTTAGGAGATACAGGACAATCATCGCAACATGGGGCGCAAAGAGACATGGCATCGGCTCAACATCCTGTGATTCTGGGCTTTCAGTGACATTTGGCATGCGGAACAGCAGATATGCTGCTTGACAACATGGCTAAAAGACATTCACATTGACAAGGCTAATAGCCCAGGCGTTGCTGAGAACTGCTGGCTTTGCCAATGCTTGTTTCAACTGTAGACATCAATATTTCGGAGGAGCAGGGTACAGTCAGAATGGATGACTTTAAAATATGTATTACTGCACTTTGATTGGCCTCTATTTCTAATTCGTTGACATAATGTTGCGCGGCCCAGCCTCTCCAGTCCCCTTCAACGATTTTTAGACACTCTGCAAACATTTGCAAGCAAGCAGGAACATATATTTGGTGTTGGACGAGATGTCATGTTGCCCCATGCCCATTCTCAGCAGGTTATGCAGGCCTGTTTCTACAGTGTGGATAAGTACCAGAAAGCAATGCTACAGCCAGGACCGGAGCGGCAAGGGTTAAGCAGCTTACACAACTTCCACTTTTGGCTGGTGTCCGGTGGTTAACTCCAATCGCCTTTTCCTCTTGATCACTGGACCGTGAAAGCAGATTGCAAACATCAGACTTTGCTCTTCGTGCCCCCTTCGTTCTCAATCAGTGAGTCGGTGCAGGCTGCTGTCATGGCCAAGGTCAGCAAAGCCCCGAGCTGAGAAATCCATTTTTGCTCATCAGGCTGCAGAAAATCATGAATGTGCCTGCAATAAGAGAGCATAGCGGGACTAACAAGAAACTAGCGGGGGCCTTTACAGCAAGTGTGTGTTTAGCTGCGTGTGTCAACCTTAGAAAAGAGCTGGATTTATATCAAGGATAACTTCTGGGTCCGATGTAGAGGACGGCAAGACCATGGTGCCTACTTTGGTGCCAACAGAGGGAGAGGATGTGGCACTATGACAAGAGCTAATGACCATGGAACTGGGGGACCAGGTTCAATTCTCGCCATCGGCTCATCAGCTTGTGATTCTCGGCTAATCACGCAATCTCGATGTGGCAAAAAATGCTTTATGTGATATTGTTTAATGTAACTGGTGCTCATGTAAGGTGCACCAATACCTTCGGGTCGAATTTGCGCTTTATAATACGTCAAAAAACAAATTTTCCAAAAAAAGCAAGGTAGGCGTGGAGGAATTTAAGAGGGCTCCCAAAAAAGCATCATCAGCAGTTCCTGTATTGAAGTGGGACAGTCATTTTAAATTTGGGAGAAAACACGTCAACGTTCCATCACTAACAATGTGGAAAGTGTTCCCTTTTCATGTATTAAATGACAAATACATTGTAACATTTTTTTGTTTTAGGGGTGCTATTTGGGATCTCCCTGCCTTCCGTTTTTCAAGTCTGAAAGACAAAACAAGTTGGAGCAGACAAACAGATTCAAAAGAGCGCTAACAACACACCCATATAGGAACAAAAACTGGCCACCTGCATTGTTTAAAAAAAAAGTCCATGGCTCCAAAACTAGAAGAGGTGCTTTAAACACACTCTAGTAGTCTTTAACTCCAATTGTCTTATCATCCGAGTTTTCATATCAGTAACCATGTCCAAACATGGCTTAAAAAACGTGGAATGTTAATTTGCTCGTGGTAGGCCGTATCTAGTCCCAGCCCCACATTGTGAGGAGACATGATCCTTACATGCTTCCCTGCAACTGGGATACACACTGGCCTTGGAGGCTCAGATTAGATCACTGTGTGGGCCGGTGGCTGGCTTGCTGCCAGCATCTGAGAGTATCCGCCGCTGCAGCCTCCCATAACACTGGTCTTGAAACCAGTGGCCGCGGGCTGTGTGCCTTCCCCACTTTCTTTTAACAGCCGTGTGTAAACATGCCCCCCCCCCCCTCCACTAGCCCCCCCTCCTACGTCCCGTCTGTCCCGGCCGACAAGAGTCTCGAGGCTTTCTTTAATTGATTAAGAGCTCAAAAGGCGCGCCTTTTCAAATCAAGATGTTTGCAGGAGCCCTTTCTTCCCTTTGGTACGGCCCCTCTTCTCGGATTACTTGCGAGCTTGACTGTGACGTCTGCTTTTGCAAATCCCTAACTAGGCCTGTTCCTGCCCTTTCTGGGCAATTATGCTGCCATGAATGGGCTGCTTGTTCGCCCAGCGTGCCACACCGTCCCGTCTAGCGCCGCAGTCTCGGGCGGCCCATTGTTTCCGAGCAGCCCCGCATTCCGATGTAGCAGAGGGAGGTGAAAGCTGCTCCGAGCAGGTGGCACGGGAGGATTTATAGTTTGACCCGGAAATGATCGAGTTGGAGAAACGTGATCCATAAAAAAAAAATGTAAAAAAAGGCGTCAGCAGAAAACAAGCACAACCTGCCGGGAAAGGTGTCGCCAGTGCACCGGAAATGGGAGCTCCGAAGGAATGTGTCAGGTGGCACGACCAGTGCACTGGCGGCAGGTGCAGAGCTCACCACGATTCCCAGTGTTTTTCGTGTCGTGTTGTGTGAGATTTTTTTTTCTCAAAGTCCTCTTTTATTTAACCTGTCCTCTTTCTGCTCGTTTTACTTCAGCGTACATTTTTGGCACACGTTTCCCTGTTTCATCGCCTTTCATACCATTATCGACCGCAATAATGGTGCAAAGGTTTTTCAGTTGAAAACACTTTAGCAAATGTTTTGTTCCCAGCAACACGGTTTCTCCACAAGAAGCATTTTCCCCTGAATCCTTCCTCTTCATTATTCCAACTGGCACTGTCTACAATCTTTGCGAAATGAAAGAAACTGCATTGATTCCCTTGAACATTTTTTAGCCTGAGTACTTTTACATGGGAGCGCAAAGCAAGGTCGACCATGAGACCCACAAGAGGGAGGTGGCGCTGGGCCAACTAGAAGCTCGGACATACAGACACATCAGTCTCGCACGGTTCCCACCCAAAGACAAGACTTTCTGTTTTATTTGGCCTGCAACTCCAGGTGTGATATGACGCTTGTACTGGTGTGTGCATGCCTGACCTGTTCTATCTTAAAAAGGCACCATCTTAGTGAAAGGAGATTCCCTCCCACAGCAGAAAGAAACACGAACAAAAGATAAGCACACGAACAGGACAAGTCCAAAGCTGAACGAATGCATATTGCTGATCCTAAAAAGCCACTCAATCTCGTCCCCTCCCAAACAGGGAGTTTATAGGGGTTCCATGCCACAGTCTTGCATGTATGTACAGCATGGGGGCGGTTACTTGGGAGTACAATCAATCCCCGAGAAAGAGACACAGGGCCCGGCAAACCTGCAATATTGTGACTTTCCTTAATTTCTTGCGTTACCTAAAGCAATCCAGATTCACGATCTGCAGCAAAAGTTCCAAAAGATTGTTGAGTGCAGGTGATACATTCTCCTAGCTTTATAAGAGGCCTGTAGACCACCTCTGTGTAATGCCACACTCTAGGAATGCCAATTGTTAAAAAATTGACACTGAATACCTGGTGGCAGCAGGGTCTGCAGCAGCAATCTCTGATATAACCACAGCATCCCTCCACCAGGTAGTAGAGGAACCATACATAGGGAAGCATGTATATGCAGATGGGTGAATTTTTTTTAATGGATTGTACATTTTAATCACAGGGATGGTATCAGTTTGTGTGGCTTTCCCAAAAATGTCTAATCACAAGATTCACTTAATATGGCACTTTCATTGAAGGATGAATAGTGAAACTATCAAGCAGCCCACTCATTCATTCAATAAACCAACCATTGCATTCTGATGAAGCTAGAGCCAATCTGACACTGTAGGCACCATACTTTTTAGAAATGTTCTTGCCTTGAAATAGCATGAAGACAATTAATTTAAAGCATGATTATCAAACAATACTAGCCCCCTCACTTTTTGACACAGTTGAAAGATTAGTCTGCTGTAGCTTCTTTATCTTATGTCAAATAGCAAACTAAGTGCTGGTGTTCTCACCTTTCAAAGAAAGAAAATAGAAAATGCTCAATGATGGTATTAAAAGAGTATATTCCTTTAAAGATGTATTGCTTGCTGCACCATGGACATTGGAATTGTTGTTTGGAATAGGGCTATGTGGAGGAATCGTATGAAGTTGACAAATTTGCAAATTCAATGTGTTAGACTTCGTATTTATTGGGATAGGGAACCTACTGCGTTTTCACTAACGAAAATATAGCGGTGCTCAGTAATATGTGGCCTTCTCACACTTCTGTGACTGGTGGCCCATTTACTGTGTAATTTCACTGTCCTTCCCTGGCACTACCCAAAAGGGGGTGATCCCTTGCTGAACGCATGTAAGACTCCCTGCACCTCAGACCACCAGGACTGGATTGATCAAGATAAGACTACGGGCAGTTCAAAGTGGAGTTCAACTATCTGTAGATCACCATTCCTGCTAGGAGGAGAATGTATGTGACAACTTGCACAACACCTACAGGACGCATCTTGGGTGAACAAGTAGGCTTCAAGCATGCTTAAAGGGTTTGGCCTATATATCTCCTGCTACCTTCTGGCCTGGCAGAGGCCCATCCTGAACTGACCACCTGATCCCTCCTCTGTGTCAAGCATAAAGGTGACCTGTCCGTGCTTCGGTGAACATTGGCGGAGCTCAGTGTTTTATACTCATTAGTTCCCAAAGAGATCATGTGCCTCCTCATGGATTGCTGTATTCCTTATCTATAATAGATGCCCTTTGTGGTAAACTGCCTCCAGTGTTGTGATTCTTAACTTCAGTGGAGCAAATAATGACTATATTCTGTTAGCGGTCTTGACCACTTGATCCTGCGGTGGAAGGTGTTGTCTGAGGTAGACTGTCCAGAGGAGCCATAGCCGTAGAAACTCCCCCAAGGTTGCTTTCAAATTGGGAGCAAAATGATTCCTCAAGAATAAGTTCTTACCTTATTAGGATGGGCTATTGTCTGCTCTAATGCATTGGGCATACTCCTTTAAGCCCGGAGCTGGATGCTCATCCTGTATTTTTTTTCTTTTCTCTTCTTCCTCTCTTGTTGAATCATTTGCTCTCCTCCTATGTCGCTATAAATAAATAATAATCCACATTTGTATAGCGCACAATCACCCGTTAGGGTCTCTAGGCGCTGGGGGCCGTCGGGAAGATTAAGCAAGTTATTGCCCAGAGTCGCATGGTGCTGGGCTAACCTGCCGCCGGAGCCGGGGATCGAACCGTGATCCCCAGATTCCAGCATCAGTCGCCCTGGCCGCGGCACCACACCTCCTGTATCAGTTACTAGCTCATTCTTTGCTGACCGCTAGGATTTGCAACTGGCTTTGTTGTGTGAGCCCTATTTGATTCACTGTCTGTTTTATATTCCCATTTGACTCATGTACTGAACTGTTATCTTCCTTTCCCTCAAATTGTAAAGCGCTCTGATATCCCTCATGATCAAGTTTGCGCTATATAAAACTTTATAAATAAATAAATAAACAGAGTGTTTCAGAATATTATGAACTGTGACTTTTATGGATTTTGCACCACAATGTATTTTTAGCAGAAGATTTTATTAAAAAAAAAGGTTTCAATGGAGAAAAATTGGCCACAAGAAATATAATTTTCTCCTTCAACACATACTTTTCAAGATATTTAGCCCTACCTTTATCCCCCCTTTTATCAAGCAGTCAACCGTGGTTTCCCGATGTTTCACGATATTGTCCGTACACAGCAATATACAGTAATGTTTAAGATGGAGTACAGACCTTTACCACAGTTCTGACTTCCACATTAAGTTTTTTGGGTTTTTTACAGAGTTTTATATAGCACGAACTTGACCCGAATCGGGTATCAGAGTACTTTACATAGCATCTGTTGCATTACATGAGGACACAATAGTTTTTTGTTAGGCAAGGGGAGATTACATATTTTGCCCAGAATCACAGGATGTTCAGCTTCATTGCCAAGACTCAAACCCAGATCCCCAGATTCGAGGACCACCGCCCTAGCCGTTAGGCAAACTCCTCTCCCTAGCTGGGTATTGTCAGATTCCTTATTCCATCCAAGGGCACATCTGTGGTGTAACTCATTCAGGATAAAGGCAGGGTGGCTTTCAGGATTCATTCAGCTAGCATTACATTTAAGTTGCTCTGTTGAAGTCTGTCACAATTACTTCCGTTATCCAGTGGTTAATTTGATTATATTTGATGTGTCCAGTAGTAGCTTACAAGGTGACTGATGGGTATATTATGCACACTTTGTTGCTGCTATTAAATTTTAACTTACAGCCACATATCGCTTGTAACGCCCTCCCACTGGAGTTGAGACTGGAAGGTGCAGAGCCCATTTTCTGGAAAAAGCTCAAAACCTGTCTCTTTAGGCGATTATAAGGAATCAGTGTGGCAGACAGCAGACCGGGGCCTCTTCTTTGGTAGCCTAGTGCAGGGACACTCCATATGGAGTAACCATGTGCTTTATAAAACTGCTAACATAACATAACAAATGTGACTGTCCAAATGCTTCTGTTTGTAATCTGGAAGGCCACATCTTTCTGAATAGGGTCAGTAGCCTTATAGCCCACTGCTGAGGTTTATACCAGTTGTTAAAGGCCCTGAACTCAAGTGGCTCGGGCCTATAACGAGAGAGGTGGCCTTTAACAATCTTTCTAGCCCAAGGCAGAAGGGCTATAAGGCTATTAGAGCATTCCACCTACTAAGGATAGAATGTTTAAATTAAAAAGTGAGAAACAGAAAGACAAACATTGGATTGTTGGAGGTCTGGGCTTATCCCAGCCATAATAAGCCCAGACCTACTCCATTTCCTTCAATGGAGCTCTCAACATTTCAATGTTCTAATTTGATGTATAACACCTTTTGATGACACCCATTTCTTGCACCGGGGAAGTGCATGATAGCTGTAAAAATGGTATGTAGCAGAAAAGTAGTAAAAAAAAACAAAAAGATACATGTACACTTAACACTTTGCTTTGTATCAAGAGAGAACTCCTTTATCAGTTAACAAACACAGAACACCTCCCTCCAGCCACAGACCCACATCAAGGAGCCTGCAGGGTGCCAAAGTATTTCTCTGCAGGTAAAAAAGCATAAACCAACCCATGGCTTGGTACTTGTCTATTATTGTGCAGAGGACGTCGGGAGTGGTACGGTTCTTTTGGTTTTATACATTTTTCAGTGATTATCAGGTAGTGTCACAGTGGAGAAGAGAACCATTGAGAAGTCAATGTAACTTAAACATGTAGGACCCACATTTTCAAGGGATAGGAGTGGGCGGAGACCACTGGAAGTGCTATGCTACCCATTCTGGAAGGGGCAGGGGAGCAGTTTTGTCAAGCTACTGCCTCACCTCTGCCTGTGACCATAGTGGTAAAGGATGCACTACTAAAGGTAAGTTACATCCCAAATCAGCTCAGTTAAATGAGAGAGCAATCACAGGTGATGGATTTCGAATACATGCGCACTAGACAATGCCTGGGAGTGGAGGATCGAAGACTCCAACAGGAAAAGACCCAAGTCTTCTTCCATCTGCTGTTTTTTTTTAGATTGAGTGGCAATGATAGATCAACTCTGGGTAAGGAAAACAGGTCAATTTACCATCATCCTCAGCAGAAAAAAAAGGATTAGAGGAATCATTTTATTTCTTTACTAGAATGGTGCTGCAGCCTTATTTTCCCTTCTCCCACTTCTAATACTAGGACATCACCGTGCTTTGGCTACCTATCAGAATATCTACTACATACTCAAAGCTGCACTCTCGTTGGCTTATATCCCAATATAAACCAACATGCAGTTGACGATTTAGAAAGTATTATCAAACCAAAAAGCAAACAGCACAGTGAATGAGTTGGTTCTTTGCAAAGTGCACAAGGTGCACTAATGGCCTTATTTACAAGCCCCTTGCGCCACTGGTCTGTCACTTTCCATGATGGTCTGGCCACACAGAGTGCAGACCCATATCTACAAAGCCCTGCAGAGCCACTTTGCTCGACTTTTGATGGCCTTGTTGATGTGGTGTAAGGCAACGCAACGCAAGCCGCTGCGTTGCCTTACAATGCATCAAGGAGGTGTTCCATGGGCATTGCGGTGGGTGTTCCCACGCTACACCCATGGGTTGTGATGTATTCTCAGATTTACAAGGATCTGTAAACCTGGTAATGCATCAAAACTGCACGCCTCCCAGGGCAAGCGCAACAAGGAGAAATATGTTTATTTATTCTCGTTTTATCCTCTTTCTATGTGTGCTGCATTCTGATTGCTGCATGGACTGTTTTTGTGTAGGAAGGTGTCCCTTCCTGCACAAAAACAATCCATCCAGCCAACAACGCAGACACCCTTGCACCATGGTGCACAGGTGCGTCGATTGGCACTAGGCACCATATTGTGCGGCGGCACTGGCTGAAAGGACAGGAATGCACTGGATCTCGAAAATATGGTGCATTCCTGCCCTTTCGATTTGGCATAGGGCAGCACAGCAAACAGACTTGCAGTGCTGCCCTATGCCAATTCTTTATAAATTATGCCCCTAAATGTCCTACGAAAGCTTCTGAGACTCAACCAATCCAAGATGCTAAATCCTGATTGCACCATCATACAGCTGGGGCTCCTGGCTAGCTGTTTTAATATATACTTCAACTGCTTGGTTTTGTGGATAACTTTACCTAGATCAGTTGCACTGCTACAAATTACAATGGAAAATAGATATGCTTTGTGGTCGGGCATGGTATATAACGATTATTTTTCCTGCCTTATGCTGCCTGACACTGCTGGCAACATGCCAGATTAACAAAACAATAACATAAACTAACCATTTGTACACATTCGTCATCAGTAGAGTCACGAAGGAAAGGGGGGGGGAGTGGCTGGCACCTGAAGGAATTTTGAGGTTGGTGCAATGAACCCATGTTTGTCATTTGATTTTGTGAAAATGCCTCAGACACAGCGACGTTGGCCTCCGAGAAAGCAAAGTCAAAGCTCTGTATCAATCAAGCTTTTGTGTGTGTGTTAAAGTTCAATATTGCACAATGTGTTAATGTTGGAGGGAAGTCAATTATAAAACACCACAGAAGAACTCATCTACGCCATTCCACTCCTTCCACTGCACAGGGGGAATCATGTCTACTGCAAACAACAGATTAATGGTTTTATAGAAAGGTAGGAAAAAAGAAGAGTGCAGACAAAAGAGAAGTAAAAATTGCACCATTCTGTGAGAATACTACATCGGGAGATAGGCAGGTTGTTCTGGTGACTTAACCAGGAGATCGAAACCTGTCTCAAGTGCATGCCACACTGTGCGTCTGTGTGGAAACCACCCTTTGTGTGTGAGATTATCATCTACAGGTTGGGCGTGCCTTTTCAACGCTGATATTCTATTCCATGCGTCATGCGAATACCGTTTAACTCAGAGGAGAAATTTGAATGTGGCCTGAAATGAAAGGACATTGATGATGACGAAGCAGTCGTGGGCTAGTACAGGGTTCTCAAAAGTCGATCTTGGAGGGCTGTATCCATGGCAGATTTTAAGACAACTACTTTTATCTAAATGGGGATATGCTAAAAATCTGGTATGAACTCTGGGCTACACTCAGACCTCAGAACATTGCAGGTTCGATGTCAGTTTCATGTACTCTGTCAAAGCAAGTCAGAATCACAGGTCTAGTGCTAAATTTAGTCTGAATAAAAAGTGACAGCCGGCTTGACTAACGCCCTTTCAGTTTGGGATCACTGTGTATAAGACTTTGTGAGTAACCCCAACTCTAGGAGCCTGACATCCTCCCTACAGTAATTTCAGTCTTTCACAATAGATGGTATGCGGTATTGACAGAGATATTGTGCTTCAGAATATAGCTCTTTAAGATCCTTGCAGTATTTCATGAGTCCCTCTTTTATGTTCATGGACGTGCCACAGCTACCAATGGTTTATTTTCGGACATTTTTTTATTCCTAAAATGTCGGGCTGTTCCCTACAGGTCAGAATCTGGTGAAAATGGATATACTTTTTCTGGGCTGGCATGGGCAGGGACAATTCGGTACATACTTTTATTACAACCTTTAGGTATTGCTCGCAACATACAAAATACAATTTTAGCCCAAGTCAATAAAGAAACCCATTTTAATTAGCAGAAGAGCAGTGTGGCCTCCAAAGATAGATGGAATAAACCAGCTGGAAACACAATCAAACAAGGCTTTCAATTACATAGGAAAAATAATAGCTGCTTTTAATGAAAGAAAGGTAACAAAATATTAAAATTCCACCGGAAGCAAAATTTGGAGGCTAATATATAATTAGCAAAGCTTTTTAAAACACACCCTGGTTGTCAAACGCTCTGCTGAGTGTCAATCGCTGCTTTAAAAAAATTTGTAATTGTGATGATAGTGAATACACTGTAGGATCCCATGGCTAATGGTGATAAATGTAGAGACTTTTTGTATCTGATATATGAACTCGGTCACATAAATAGCTTTGAAAAGTATTTCTACACTATGGCCAGTGCTTAATTTGAGCCAGTGGTTTCCGGTGCTCAGCACTGGCACTTAATTATCAACACTGGTGCTTGTGACAGTCTATTAAATATAACAACAGGGGAGAGGAGAGAAAAAGTGGATCCGTTCTCCCTCTACAGAATTAGTTCAACATAAAGAATCCACATCAAGATTTTATTAAAGAGTGGTTCCTACGATGGTGGGGAGCACACTGTGTTCCCCCGACTGCGGAGCCGCGGTCGGGGGAAGTAAGGCGCAGCAACTGTCCTGTAGCAGGTGCAAAGAGCACTTCAACCCCATCGTTTTGGAGGCTCATGGTGCCAACAAGCACTTTGGCAATAAGTTCCCATTGTAGAAACTTTGGAACAGACAAGTAGGCACATATTAGCCTTTTTGAAATATAAGTTTTCTATAATTTAACCGGAATTTCCGAGGGACATGAGTAAGGTGGGGATCTGTGCACCCCGCCCTAAAGAAGAAGCCTAGCTTCGAAACATGTCGACGACGCACACATGAGGTGTTGTACATTAACATACAAAATACCTCACACCTACCCTTTTAACTGTACCAGCACAGGGGCCCATTAAAGTTTTTTGTAGACCTCACGTGCCAGGTACTTTTTAAACTCACTTTTCAGAACCCACCACTCACTTTAACACACTAAAAACCTCACACACACCACACATAGCCAAACTATAAAAGTGCTCCCGCGTAGTCGCTGTTTAGTAGCACGCCACATCCCGTAGAGGGGTGCGAAGATCCCAATGATGAAGCATGACACCAAGGGTCTTTTTGGCTTGTGACAGTCTGCCACAAGGTGGCGCAGTCTGGACAATTTTGAGATGACAACAACAGTTAATTATTAATTTAATGTACATTAAAAATGGCTCTTACCTGCAACCCAAGCCATTCTTTGGGTGCCTGGAGTAGTCTGAATTGCCACACTTGTGTGTGATGGTTAGTAGTTATGTTACTACTATCATTGGCAGCATGGCAGGGGCCATGTGTGGTGCAGGCTGTAGTGGCCTCGTGACGCCAGCCCTGGCACTTATTTTTTGCAAATTAAGCACTGACTATGGCTGACAACAAATCTACAGCTACACGACAAAAACACATTCATTCTTTTAAGTGAGTGGTTAAACGGGCTTTTTTTTTTAAAATAAGAACTGGAAGAATTGAGCATAAATGCTAGTTTTCTTCCTGTTTCCACTTCCAAAACCAGACCCAAGTGGACATGATAAAAATAAAAAGAACACAGTTAAAGCAAACAGCTTCCTGTGAAACGTTTAGTTTTATCACACACATCCTAAACAGTCAGGAAGTGAAACGAGAAAGTAAAGGTTTGCGGGTCAAAGTATGGCTGAGATTTAAACCCTTCCAACACCTTCCGGTGCCAGGAAAGGCCCTTTCCCCGCTAAGCTTTTCACCAAGCTCGGCCCCATCAAGTACTTTACACTGTAAGTAAACGGTGTATGAACATTCAAACTTCCATATGCATGTTGACCTCTGGACCTTAAAACTAAATGCTTCCTCTCCTGACTCCATGGGTCATTTGTTTTTTAGAACCTCCACATGGGGTGATAGGGCCTGCCGAAGAGATTCTCACGCCCTTTAGGGCACGGATTTAAAAAACACAAAATGCATATCCCCCTCCCCCGAGACCCGCAATGGAAATATTGATTTTCCTGTACATTTTTCATATTCCTGTCTTGTCACAAAGTATGACTGTGGCTTAAATGAGGTGATAATTAATGGGCCTCTCTTCTAAACTTGCTTCATGTGACGATCATACTATAAATGAGGTTATGCAAAGATATTAAGACATTTCGTAAAAGTCTTATTTTCTTCATTTTAAGTAGCAATATACATTTTCTCATTTAACATTCAGCACAATCGCTTTTGTAGTTATAAAAAACTCGAAAGTATATAAAAGAATATTGAAAAGATGATGGATGGCCTTGAAAAAGTGAAGGGAAGGAAGAAATGGCACTAGTGAGAAAGGGTGGGGTCAGAACTCCTTACAGAGGGCCACAGGGCAGGCAGGGGTTATTGGGTCTCATCGTGGTGATTGGGCCTTTTACTCCTGCTGTGGTGGGGCCCAGCCTACTGTGAGCTCTGTGCAACTAGACCAAGTACTGCCCATAAGCACTTGACACTCAGTGGTAGCGTGGGTCGAGCAGTCCAAGGCTTCCGAGGGGGATATAGAGTGCCAGTGTAGGTGAAAACACTCAACTCAACGCACCCTCCAGCAATCCCATTAAATCAGGTCCAGACCAATACTGAGGCAGTGGCCACAATGTAACAGTCCCCTCATACTCTCTGGTGCATGTTCCTGTGGTTTCAGCGATGTGACTAAAGTGCTGCAGCCTGGTGCCAGGCAGAGTACCTTTGGCGACGTGGGAACATTCTCAAGCAGTGGAGAACCCCTTCCGTAGGAATTGGCAGTCTGGCAGAAAGACAGGAACCTCCTGATCCTGCACAATCCTCCTCAGCATACAGGTCTAGTGGTCAACTGCATGTAAGTAGCTCCTGGACTCCATGGGCTTAATGGTGCACATACGGGGTCACAGTCAGCGGCCCCGGAGTCGAGCAGACCCCCCCTCTCCTGGCAGTTGGTGGGAGAGGGTGATCCCAACAAGTTCACTAGGTTCCTTGGGCGACGATCCGACAAAGCAATTGGGCGGCATTCTCGTCACCCAACGACAATGGCTCTCAATCGATACTATTGGGCTATGGCCCTAACAATGACCCTTTGAAATTTGTGGTGGGGGTGTCACTCTTTGAAGTGCCTACTCCTCAGTTCTCTTCTTTGTCCTGGGGCCAGGCTGCTCCTGCAGGGTTGGCACAGAGATGAGGGACCCACAAACCAGAGCAAGGATGCAGCTAAAGGGTTACACCTGGATGCCAATCTCCGGCGACATATGCTGCACAAAGGTTCAAAGGATTAAGCCACCTATCTTTTATGATTCTGTGTTCCTTTAGTGTGTATTTTATCAATCTGACCATCTACCATATTCAGTGTGCTCTGGCCTCCCTGCCCAGCACCCTTCATGAATCATGAGATGCTGATGATGTGCACAGGGGATGCACTGCTCCCCTCTCTGTGTAGCTCTCCTCCCAGCCTCAGGAATTTCATCAATCCACATCTCTTATACTTTCTAGGCCCTGAGCGTCCCAAAATCGAGCTCCTAGGCCTCCATGTCATGTACTTACAGAAGCACACATACATACAAGCATTTACCAAACGCATGAACATGTGCAGACTTCACAGCACTCCATTCTTCCTCTGGCCAGACAGGAAGGTGCATTCACCCCGGAACATGGGGGGAGCATCATTAACAGGAGAGACTGAGCTTCGGCCTATGCTTTCACTCAGATTGGATGAGAGGGGTGCTGGTGCTGCTCTGCCTCTCGGTCAGCCACAGTGAGCTGCCCCTGGGAGCTCCATGAAGCTAGTCTGCATTCGCATGGGATTATAAACCAAACAGGTCTAGTGGGAGGTGGTTCTGCACGCTAACACCGAAGACTGTATGCGACCTCGATAAGTCTTTCTCAGTGACGGTACCGCAAAATGTTTTGCCAGCCATCTTGGATTTGGACAGTCGCTGAGTGCTAAGGGCATGGAAGTTCCACTTTCTTTGTTTATTTTCACTAGTGGGAGCCTCCCCAATAGAACGAAAACCACTTTACAGCACTAGTTAAGACTGTGACCTGCATGGCCTGTCCCAGGTTAAAATCAACAAGTAGTCTTTCCTGCCAGACAATACAGTAAACTGCAATCCTCCGTCAGGACTGTACGAAACAACCTCTCAATTCACTTTACATTACACAACACACAAACGATTGTACCAAGAATTGTAATTGCATTCTTAGTGACCTCTACAGTGACAAATCTCCATGATCATATTTAATGCATGGCCACAAAGCACCGCACCAGCTGTTTTTTCTGAAGCCTTGTCCAATAAGGCTAAAGACACAAGTGGTGCCTCTTCAATTATGGTTATCCCTAACATTGTCCTAGACTCTATCCTCTCGGAGTTGCAAGCAATTAAACTATCAATGTGAGCAGCTGAACAAGCCACACTGGAAACCAACGAGGATGTTAAGAATATTTGCTCGGACATCACTAGCTTCCAGAAGACCTTTGACAGCAACACTAAGCGGCTGGATGAGAATGATGGGAATCTGCTAGCCATCCTGAACTGGAGTCAGGAAATGTGAAGCCAGCATAAGAAAATAGCGGACCTGGAAGATCACAGCAGGTGCTTGAAAATTCGAAATTTTGGTGTCCCAGAAGAAGAAGAGGGAGCAAATGTATTATCCTTCTTGAACAGGTTCATCTCGACATACTAGGATTATATTGATGTCCGCTTCATGCCTTGAGTTCCAGAGTGTCCATTAGTGTGCAGTCCCATGCTCAGACCAAATCTTACTCACCTATAACCTCCACAGCTTATTCACTACAACACAGGCAGACAAGGCAACTTTTTTATAAATGGCAAAAAAATGATCCCTTTCAGTAAGGTTAACCAAAATTGTTCATTTGCAGCCGATTTTCCAATAACACTAATTTACCATGGAAAACATTTTTGGTCTAAAGACCAGTACTGAAACAGAGGAACATTAGGTTGAACATGTTAACTCTGCCATAATGCAGGTAACAACTGACAGCCAGACCTGAATACTATGAACCGAGTACTCTTGAACAATCCCTGGATTTCTTGGGTGATGATGAAAACCTTGCCCTCAAGCCTCCATACTAAGGCACATACTTCTGTTCTGACGGACAAGGCCTGGGAAAAGCAGAGTTTGACAGAGACCAACCAGCATCCCACATCGAAGAGCGGTACATTTCAGTGTGGATGCTCGGAGGGGCTTCCTCCGATTAACAGATACAAATCCAGATCTCCACTGAAATGAGCTGACTGCAAATCTTAGGAGGGTCTAGCCTCAAGTATTTATCCAGGAAGATGCCGCCAACAGTCCAAATAGAAACATAAAATGAATACAAAGAAACCATACTATTAGAATGAGGAATGACGCAGACACTGGATGTTAGGATGTAAAACCTGTCCATATAAAGATAGCTGCTGAGCGTTGATTGTTTTATCAGCAGTCTAGACAATTTTTTCTGTTTTACATTTTAGTATTCTGATTTTGTATTTCTGTTTTGCTCCTTGTTCTTTTGTGAATTGTGGTAACCATACAGCGCTCCCGAGCTTCATCAAAGAGCAAGGGTTGAACAAGAACCTAGCAGATACGTGTAATTCTCCTAGACCTACAAACATAATGCCATGTCCATTCAATCAGAACACTTCAACATCTGGTGTGGGAATGTCAATAGCCTCTTCAAACTTTGTCAAAAGGAAAAATGTGCTATTGTGCCTAGCCTTGAAATTTCCAGACTTTGTTCTGCTGCAATAGACTTCTCTTTATCACATGGAGAAACTAAAAAGGGATCAGGAGGTTGAAGTGGTATCCATCTCCATTTGTTACAGTCCTGAAATGCACTCTATTGGCTTTGAAGTCAGAGCTGCTTGCTGTAACAGCATTTACAATGCAAAAGGTCTTGCAACTGCGAGTTTTTGAGCTATTGGCATTGTAAATGGCAATCCATTTTATTAAAAAAATAAAAGGCATTATCATTTAAAATACCAAAAACAACACCTATTGCATTGCAGAGTGTGGGGTCCATGAAGCGGGCGCCGAGCTCAGTAAAGTTAAAAAAAAAAAGAGCGCAGTGTCCCTGAAGCGGGTGAAGCGCTCAGTATTAAATAAAAATAATAAACCAAGCGCCGTGTCCCTGAAGCGGGTGCCACGCTCAACATGCAAATACAACAATATAAAGTAGCCGTCATTGTCCCCATCAGTGTCAATAACAAAAATAGTGCTCACACACTAGATAAAGCAGGTCCAGTCCTTATGGGTGGTAACAAATAGCGACAAGGCAGTAACAAGGAGGGACTACCGAGCCTCCTAATGAATCAGAAGCCAGCATTTACCAAGGACAATGACACTAGTCAATGAAAAATATGGGAGGAGAGAGGGCAGGGCTTCCACAGCATACTCTATTACAGCATGCCTCGCAGAGCGAGCAGCGAGGCTCGACCTAAAAAGAGAGGAGCAGCCATCCTCTCCACAAAAGACTGGTGATGCATGTTGTTAAGGCACAGTGAGATGTGAAACAAAGATACGTATTCATGAAGCTTTGGATATAAAAATACCACCAATCACTGGCTCCGTCTATGCCCCCAGAGGCATAAAGGGACTTCTTAGATCTTTAATAGAATTTGGCTCTTTGGGACAGGTGTTTGGGGAAGGATTGGAATTTGGTCCTGGACAACGTTTTGGACCAAGCACTTGGGGTCTTCTCACCAGGTCCTATGGGCAGCTGCTAAAGCCTGTTTTCCATGATGAAGGACTTAGCAGTTAGGCAAAGGAGGAGAACAGCAAATACAACCACCACCGAACAACCTGTTTTCTGCAACGTGGGCGGAATAACGAATGCGTCTGAACCACGCATTACATTTACAACGCAAGTCGTTACAACGACATACGTTAGGTCAAGTGCCGTTGGACTTTAAAGTCCAACGCTTTCCTTACTGTACGATGACTGGAGTTGGAATAGTACCTTTTACTATTCCAAAGTCCCGCACCCCCCTATCGTTACGTTGTAAATGGAATGTGTGGTTCAGACGCATTCATTATTCTGCCCGCATTGTTAAAGAACACATGGAAAATTAATGCGTGGTTGTGTCATACAACCCACAAAGGAGACTGAAAAGCAACAAGTGATCCTGAACGAGAAGGTACAATCTTGCATGAAATATTACAGTACTACACCAATTTCTGAAAGCCTTCCCCTTGACCTAAGCTAAATATTCTATAAACTCTATTTTATTCTCTGACAAGACTTAAGATAAAACACTATAAATAAGTAGAGAAAGCGATGCGTCTACTAATATTGCAGCTGAAACAGTTAGACACAACCTTCACAATCCCAGTGCTGCAAAACATCATGGGACAGACCATAACACATCCTAAGGCGATATCTGAATAATGTATCACATTTTTTCCCGAAATGATATGCTATTTCAAATTACCAAGCCAAGAAATCTCAGCTTACTGGGAAAGTTCCGGGAGATAAATACCTTACACATCAAATTCTACAAGATTGCAGTGACCACAGTGGTGCCATCATTATGTAAGGTAATCAATTATGTGATTGGAAAAGTGGGCCTGTGTGTTGAACAGAGCCACTGGATCATTGATTCCCAAACCTGCCAACACTGTGTCAGCTACCGGTCTATTTCTTCCATAAATACAGACATTAAAACGCTGGCCACAATTCTAGCAAAGAGACTGCAGAAAGTGCCTTCCCTTTTTTTAAAGGCACCAAATGGGTCGAACCTCCGGTAAACCCGGTCTGTCTTCATAAAAATTAAATTAGTTTAAGAACGAGGAGATGCGCCTGACTGCAGTCAGTGCGAAACACTGCCCTGTTGGACAACCCTTTCATTGTCTCCCCTAGACAATGAAATATTTGGGTATATTTCTGAGTCTGAACTAAAAGTTCTCTATATTCCATACTGTAGACCTGATACTGTCAACAAAAAATGTTTGATAATTGTATAATTGTATTAGTTAATTATGTGGGATGATGGCCGTGATCTCTTGTACCTTTTTGAACTTCAAGTAAAGATGACAAAATTAAATTACTAAGGATGTCGATTAATCTACATTTCAACCTAGGATTTGTTTTAGGTAAACGAATGGTCGGGACCCATCTGACATAAAAACTATTTTGGGAGGATTCCTTGGAAGCAGAAAGGGGGGTTAAATGTACATTTGCTTTTGTACTCTGGTAGCATACCTTACACAGCTCAGCAAAAGAGATACAGTGCTAGTTAAATACAAACATATTGTGAGAGAAAGTGGCTTACCTGGCAGATTCTTGGCAGGATCGTTGTGGCTTGGACTATCTGACTGTCCAGATTCTGAGAAGAGACAGAAGAACTAGTAAATATCTCATACAGAGCAGTTCTGAACATTAATTAAAAAAACAACATGTAAGGGTACAAATTTGCTATGTTTTTTGCTATGGCCATCTGTAAGAATCATATGTCGATAGTGAAACACGTGTCACATTTCACAGAGGGATAACAAAGACCTGTGGTAGAAGTAAACAAGTCAAGTAAAATACAAATGATGGGGGTCTACTTGTACAAAATGAATGGTGTGGTGGCATGCAGTATTCACATAGAAATTTTATTTCAAGTATTTAGCATGAAAATTACATTTTTAGACACCCATGACTACAAAACCTATGAGCAAAATGTGAATAAGCCACACGCTAGCGTTTACACCATTGCTGACTTGGTTATAAGGCTTAGGAAATACATTACATTCAATGCAGAATTTGGCCCTCACGTCATGTCTGCACCAAGTCTAATGGCTAATACGTGTGTTTAGGTGTGTGTGTGTGTGTGAGAGCGTGTTTGAACAGGAGTGTGCATGCGTCTGTGAATCTGTGTGAGAGTAAACGTACGATATGTGTGAATTGGCACCTGGCAGGTACAGTGTGTGGTCAAGGTTGTAAGATACTCAATGGTCATGTGCTACATCTACAACTGTTCTGAGACTTGGACACTACACTAGCATTGATGAACCTCCATTACGCCGTGTGCTTTTGGGCTCATAGTCTATGTATGATAAACAGCCTTCATGAAACTACAAACAATGTAAAATCTAGCAGGTGAGACATGATGAACATGACAAGGAAGTTTATGATGTATCCATCTGCTCGTGTGCATCACAATCCAAAGCTGGATATTTGTGGACACTGACTTTAGGAAACAAAAAAGGCCCTATGAAACAGTGATCTCACAAGAATGTCAGGGGCTCTATTTTAATTTGGTACTAAAAGACAGCCACTGCACTACAAACACATGGCACCCCAGACCACTGTATTTACTGCACTAATGATGGCTACGCCCCTGGCTACTACATTCTAACTGGGATTGAATGCCAAACCCATTAGTCAAAGCTTAGGGAATGGACACCTTAGCTTGCATGGTGAGTCCCTGCACCATGATCAATGGTCTGAGTGAAGCAAGGCAGCAAGCCACTAGGCCAAGAGCAGGCCATGCATATTTGCACCCAATCCTTGAATTACTGTAATCTAATACAGGCTGCTGCTTAAGTGCAAAGAGAGAGGGAAAACGGCTCAAGAAAACAACCTGTCACATACACAACACATACTCCACTAGTGACCTGCAGTCGCCGAAGAAACAATTTACGTCCCTCACCCTCAACCTGACTGATCACTGCAGTAGGCAATTCATTCTACTTCTTATTCTGAACCAAACAAATTTATCTCCCCAAGTGCATTGTGGAGGACATTGAATGTGATATCCAATATGGCATTGCACATGACATGATCAATGTTCTCCGTTCCACCCCTGAACCAGAGACTGCCAATCCAATCACGTCTCAAAGAGTAAACCCTTTGCTCTTTGTGTGTTAGACTTCCGATGCTGTGCAAAACAAATCATTGACATAAAGATTCACATTTAATAGAAAAGATAACGCTTATGATCATGGGAGATACAAATTGCTTGGCCATTTATGCCCTGATAATCACAAAACATTACAATTCAGACAGAAGTGAAATTTAAATTCAAACCAGAAATTATTGTCATTGATGAGTGTGGACACGCGTCATACATACTCAAAGTTAAAATAGGGAAGTGTAAATGAACCTGATCAACATTTTCAAGTTACGAACAGCATATTCAGAAGCGGTCACATTTCATTCTAATAATCCTTCCATCTTTTATTCTGCGTTTCTCATCCTCTTCTCTCTTTCAAACCCATTTATTCATATACTTTTGTGGACTACGTAAATAAAAAGTTAGCGCTTTGAGTATAAGAAGCAAGGGTCTTTGTAGGACAGTTTTCCATACAGATTTATAGAACTGATGGCTGAACTGACGATATCTTTATACATTATACACATATTCTGCTATTTTTGGAAATGTTTTTCATAATTGCATTATGCTTTTAAAAAAGTAAATGAATCACCACAGGCGCGCTAATAGTCCAGTCTCTCATTTAGCATCAATATTTGTCAAAATAAGTAAAAGCAAGCATTGGTAAAGCCAGTAGATCTTCTTTTCATTTTGATTCCCGACTAAGGGTCTTATTTTTGTATTCTGTTCCTGTGCGGAACAGAAAAAATACATTACACTGTTCCACCCTAATTTGGGTGGACAGCGTAATTTCCTTTCTCCAATGGCCATATCTCAATTTGGCCAATGTCAGGCCAGGTCCTCCCTGAACTGGAGTACAAGCAAACTAAGACCGGTTTCACATTGTTTGGGGGGTCTTCCATCCGGTGTAACTTGGTTCCAGTGGAACAGTGAGCCTTTTGGCTTTGTCGGAGATTTTTATGCTTTGTCATGGTTTTTGCAAACTTTATTTTTGTACAAGGTACCTGCCCCTCATCAATCTGGAAAAGGCTAAAAGCTCAAATATTTTTTTTATATGAAAACGTGCAATTGTAGTCCTCCTCAATGAAGGGAACTACTTTGTGTGTGGGTATGCTCCTCATGAAAGGGTATAATACTGTCATTCCAAGTAAGTTAGCCCATGACTGAAGTGGGCTGACCTGGTGTCTCATGCTGTGTACTGATCAACCAAGGCAGATGAGGCTTTCTTCTCAAGTGAGGCGGGAGGACAGAAGATTTGGTGGACAGGGTACTCTGTTGCATTTACATCAGAGTTCCGTGTACACCAAACTATAAATCAGTCCCCACATTTTTTTAAATAAATGCCAGCTGCAGTGAAAAACATATACAATGCAGCCACGAGATAAAGAATTGAATGTGAAATACCCGAGTGTATTTTTGAAATATAAAATTGTCCTTCATCCATTAAAATCCAAGCACTCAGTAGGAGGCGGAATGATACACAAAACAGCCAATAGCATGCAATCAGAGAGAAACACCCCGTAGTCTGCTCTCTGTATAGTTCAAAGAATTGCTAGGGTTTTGCTGTGCTATCAAGGCAGATGTAAAAAAATGAACTCCAGATACTTGTATTTCACACTACATAAACAAACTAGCTCTTCCTAATTTATTTTCCTCTTCCTAGAGGGCTACCTGCCTTCACTACTCTAAAGCCGCTTCTCGATATGATCGTTATTGATGAATCACACCTGATCAATATGTGATAACCCTGGACCTTACAGATCAAGCATCATCTGTGCAATCAAATCGCTGCCTGTACTAGTTATTTGTACATACAATGCTCCTGTGCATCTGTCTACAGAGGGAACTTGGGCCACAAAGCACGAAACACACATTGCCACTAAACATGCAAATAACTACTAAACAGACATGATGTGCATCCCGCTTACTAGTGTTGACAGTGTGAAATCTGCTGCCGTGGGAAGTTGGGATCAGACAGAAGCCCTTCCCATATGCTGGGATGAACATTGTGCTTCAGTTCTGTGTGGAGACCTCCATTAGATTAGATGGTATCTCCACCTGCCGATATGTGAATTGGCACCAATGCCAGCTGGGGGGCTGAACGCGCGTAGGAACGAGGACCATCTGCCTTCACTGGCCAGGCACAGAACGTGGCAATGAACAGCTGTTAAGCACAAAGAGTGTGAAGCAGGGAATAAAAAGGCCCAGCCAGGAGAAGGTAGACATACAGAGTCCAAAACCATACCTTCGCCATGGCCCAGAGGCACAATGCACACTAAACAAACGATGGCACAGCTTGAGGGTAGAGTGTTGGGTGATCCCCAAGAGGAATAACATAGATAATGTGTTCTACTGTGTGTTCTGTATTCGCAATACCAAAATATGGCTGGTGAAGGAAGCAGAATAACACTGACATGTGATGTGTCAATTTTCCAAACAAATTTCTTCCAAATTGTAAGGTAAGCCGGAACCTACCTAGATACGCTTGCAGGAAATCCCAAGACTTAAATGAATGCACTATCTCCAAAAACTTAAATAAATGCACTGAGAAACAATATACAACTCCCGATTGTGAGTTTTCTGGCAAAACCCAGCCGCAAGAGCAGAAATAATGGGAGGCAGCACAAGAGAAGGCCCTATAGACAATAAAATTGCATTGAATGTGACGAAGTTAGTTACTGGACCTCAGGGAACCTGCGTCATGCATGCCAACACATGTTGTCTCGTAGGAATGTTCAATATCTTCTAAATACAAGCATTATTTCAACACAACAGGCGCTGGAGTTCAAGATAAAGGCTGTTACAAAAATCCTAACCTCAGTATATGAGGGTAAAAGCAGCTCGGCTACAATTTGACTCACAAAAGAATTGTGACTGCCTCCCTCTCTTCACTGAAAACCCATCACAACATATGTACATGGTAGATATTCAACGACATTAACGACAAGACATACCGTGGGAGCACCCAGAGTACTGTTTTTTTTAAATGTGTCTAGGCTGTAAATAACCAGTTGCTTGACCAGACAGGATGGAACCATTACAACCAACCTTCACCCCTCACCATTCAGGAAAGGGTACTGCGTGTTCCTTCGTAAATCTGCCGAAATGCTCTTGTCAATCAGTGCGCCCAGCGCACAAAGCACATATAAAAACACAAAGGCCGGTTTCCCAACACAGGCGTCTTCGGTTACCACATTTCCAATCCATACCTTCTTTCAGGCGGTGCTGACCTTAAATCACTCCAGCTTTGTTTTTTACCAGCCTGTTCTCACTGCCACAGGTGTTTAGCGAGCCTGCTTATACAAGTCTGACAGCATTTTATATGAGGTGTATGAATTGTTTGTTAAAATAATACTGTAAACATGGCATCGGACTCCAGGTGCAAATGATTTCCTTGTCTTGCGAAACCGTGCATGTGTGGGAAAGTTTCTTCATTTTTTTAATTCTTTGCTTTGTACATTGTGTTATGTAAAGGTTGCCTCTGTTGCAAGACTTAGTAAACAGATGAAGTACTAAGGAATTTTACCAGAGAAGCCAGGAGCCGAAGTTACAAAGGTCCTGCGCTAACTACACAATCTGTGCATGTGCAAACTAGCATGAAATGACGGGAGATTAGTTCT
This sequence comes from Lissotriton helveticus, assembly GCF_964261635.1. Classification (NCBI taxonomy): domain Eukaryota; kingdom Metazoa; phylum Chordata; class Amphibia; order Caudata; family Salamandridae; genus Lissotriton; species Lissotriton helveticus. The sequence goes on from NC_136059.1 coordinate 1,096,307,802, forward strand.
ACTGTTTGTGGATGACAGCACTATCAGGTCATAAGACACCTAAGTTTGGAAGAAGAGGGCCCTGTTTGTGGATGAATATGCTATCAGGTCAAGAGAACTAGGTTTGGAAGACAAGGGCCCTGTTTGTGGGTGAATGTTCTATCTGGTCATGAGAGACCTGGGTTTGGAAGAGGAGGGCCCTGTTTGCGGATGAATGCGCTATCAGGTCAACCTAAGTTTGGAAGAAGAGGGCCCTGTTTGTGGGTAAATACGCTATCTAGTCATGAGACCTAGGTTTGGAAGAGGAGCGTCCTATTTGTGGGTGAATACGCTATCAGGTCATAAGACACCTAAGTTTGGAAGAAGAGGGCCCTGTTTGTGGGTGAATATGCTATCTAGTCAAGAGAACTAGGTTTGGAAGACAAGGGCCCTGTTTGTGGGTGAATGCGCTATCAGGTCATGAGACACCTAAGTTTGGAAGAGGAGGGCCCTGTTTGTGGGTGAATACGCTATCTAGTTATGAGTCCTAGGTTTGGAAGAGGAGGGTCCTATTTGTGGGTGAATACGCTATCTAGTTATGAGACCTAGGTCTGAAAGAGCTGGGTCCTGTGTGTGGATGAATGCGCTATCTGGTCATGAGGGACCTAGGTTTCGAAGTGGAGGGCCCTATCATGCTCTTCTAACCTTAACCTCTCAACTCTGTCAATTTAGCTTGTTTGTGCTCTGGTGAGGGCAGCTTCTCTGGCCCCCGTCAAAATGACCTAATATAACTCAACCAATGCAAAAAGCTTTATTCTGTTAATATTGGACACAGTACCTGTTTTAAGGTGGCTAGTTAAACAAGCATTGACAAAGCCAAAATTTCTGGTGTTGGCTGCCGGCCTTTTGGCTTTAAAAACATAAACGTTGATGGGAGGAATGCTTGTAGTTTGCCTAACTACTGGAAATAACTTGCAGGAGCATTCCAACCCATCATGTTTTGACCACCATGTCAGCTCAGTTTGGATCCAGCCTTGTGAAAATCGTCCTTGACATTGCTCCAATGGCAACAGTCCCGCCTAAAATGTCTGTCCTGGTCCTCTCTGAACTGGAGTACAAGCATCCCAAGACCGCTTTCACATTGATTGGGGGGTCTTCCATCAGGTGTAGCTTAGGTTCCAGTGGAACAGTGAGCCTTTTGGCTTTGTCCGTGCTTGTTATGATTTCTCATGGTTTTTGGAAATGTTATTATTGTAGAAGGGACCTGCCCCTCATCAATCTGATAACGGCTAAAAGCAAAAATACTTTTTTTGTATGCGAAAACGTGCAATTGTAGTCCACGACAATGAAGGGAACTACTTTGTGTGTGGGTATGCTCCTCGTGAAAGAGCATAATACTGTAATTCCCAATAAGTTAGCCAATGACTGAAGTGGGCTGACCTGGTGCCTCATGCTGTATACTGTAGTGGGCAGAAGAATAATATGAATTGCACAATAACAGGTCAATGAATGAACAGGGCTGGCTGAAAGCCCCCACAGGTAAATATGATATATAACTTCAGAAAAATAAAAAAGCTTTGGCTAATGCCAGGCCTGAAAATTGGACTGCTCCCTAGAGGCATTTTGTTTCCTACGACTTGTCCTGTTTGCAGACTGCAGAAGAGCACTGTAGGAATCAAATCAAACTTTTTGAGATTTCATGCACCTTGAGGCAAAGGTGAATTCTTGCTCCCAGGCATGTTGACTACTTGAGAGTCACAGATAAAGCTGGTGGCTTAAAATATTCCGACCATGAGGAGCAGCTTTAGATGTGCAAGAGGGCTTTTACTGTATGGGAATAACTAAACATGTCAAGCCAGGTCCAAAGAAAGTGTAAGAATCCAAGTGCTATATCCTCTGGTTTGGCAGATACGGTTCTAAGTGGGTTCACAGTGGGAGCAAGACCATTTCAGATTCCCATCCGGTGATGTTTCTGAAGTGAGTTCCCCACCGGTCACCAATTTCATACTAAAATGTGGCTTAAGCCATGCGGGGAAAGACAACCAACTCTGCACACTGGTGCTCACCGCGCACACTTGTGTGTTTTGGTGTGAAATGGCCTGATCTTTCACCTGCTTGCTAGGGTGTTCCCTTTTTTTTAGCCCACCACCACCACCTTCTGAGGCCGTCCCCTCATTTATGAAAAATAATCATGAACACACAGTGGCAACTTAGCAACAAGGTTTGAAGGAAGAACTGGTGGGACTTGTAAACTTAGTGTATGCCACCCGAAAATTAAGATGGGGCTGGCCCCACAGCCCTCCTCAATGTATGGGACACCCACTTACTCATCACAAGCCACGCCTGTTGCTCACAGCTCTAGAAATGTTGTTTAAACCGAACAAGCATATCTTGCGTAAAGGGAGAGTGAACGGCCCAGAGATCCCGATACTGGATATGAATCCCTAGCATACATGGAGGAACTTCGCTCAAGGCTCTGGACCTTAATAGCCTTAAAGAGGACAGTTGTAGGAAGGGTTATGAGCAGGTGTTCCTCCTTTCCAGTGTTATACACATATCAAAGGGTAATTCCTTGCTTAAAAACAACACAGTAATCCAAGCTTGATTGAGTGAAAAGTGATTGTTTTAACTCACCATATTGTTATGTCCATTTCACTCTTTTTTAATGATTTTCTTTGATTTGAAGTGAAGAGGACAAAATTGAATAAGTGAACAGCCGACACGTGTTTCGCCCTATAAGGCAGGTAGAGCCAGGGCTTTCTCAAGGCTAGTCGTTATAGCCCAACATCACGGTATCGACCAGTGGTCTATACATATTCAGATTTTATGAAAAAGCAGTATATTCAACATCCAAAATTTGTCGGTCGTGTTGGCGGGCGAGTCTCATCGGGTCCTTGGGTTAATCCTTGATCTTGCTTTTTCATAAAATCAAAGAAAATCATTAAAAAAAAGAGTGAAATGCACACAACAATGTGGTGAATAAAAAGAATCACTTTTCACTCAATCCAACTTGGATTACTGTGTTGTTTTTAAGCAAGGAATTGCCCTTTGATTCAAGTATAACACTGGAAAGGAGGAACACCTGCTCATAACCCTTACTACAACATGCATCTCTTGCGGGATGCGCTCAGTAAGTTGCTGATGGGGAATTAACTGATGAGGAGTAGTTGCACAGGTATGTGCTTTGTTTCGTTTCTTAACTGTCTTTGATTACGGAAGAGTCAAAACACTAGGGTTAATTACAATTAGGCAAGAATCAAATTTCGAATGCAAATGTATACTAGTAAGAATGTAAATACTATCACACTCCTCCCCCTTACCACATCCTCAATGGTGGCTACAGTGTGATTATTGCTCACTAATATGTGAAACACACAGATTGCGAGCACAATCACAACCTGTGACCATTTTGAATTCAGTAACCACTAAAAGTCTCCCTTAATGAAAACAGATTATATCTGTTACTGCAGGTCAACATGGAAACATTTACCTTCAGAACAAATGAAGACTTTATACTAATAAGCAAGTTTGTGTATGTGTGCTATTTTTCGATATTTCACAACGTATTACATGTTTATAAGGAAGACTGTGAGCGTTTCTAGTGCAATGCCATACTAAATAAGCCAACTCGCCTTGAAAATTGAATACCTTCATCCCCATGTACAGTTCTTGCATTTACGCCATGCTGCACCATCCATCAAACTTACTCAAATGCTCCCTGTTGTCGGGGATGAATGTGATGTTCTACCTCAGAGTGGTAAAAAGACAGTCCGAATAGCTGCAGTCTCTGTGAGTTGCTAGAGCCATGTGAGGATTATCAGCACTCAAAGCAAAATGTGTTACGACCTGCAGTATTCCCCAGACACTGAAAATTGGCCTTTTGGGTATTTTTCCCACCTGTTGGTCCTACCATTTATTGGCACTCTGAGGTCACTGCCTTACCTCTCCTTATGGAGGCACTCAGTTACGGCTGCTATGGGGCAGTAGTAGTGGGGCGGGGTTAAAAAAAGAAAATAAGAATTGCACTTACCTGCCAGCCGCCGCCTCCGTCCTTAACCTGTTCTTCTGTCAATGACGTACGGTCCCACACAAGCAGGAAGCACACAGGCTCCCAGACTCCCCAAGCCAATCAGGACGGCTGCTGTCACCAGCATGACAGCAGCAGTGTTATTGGTCTGAGCGCTGTGGTTCAGCGCTGAGACAGGCAGTGGGAGCCTGTGCATGTTCTCCACTCGGCCTTGCAATACAGCTAGGTGGAGAACATGCAAAGTGCACATGAGTGTTTGGCCGGCACACGGCGGTCGGCCAAACCATCATGCGCATTTAGAAAGGGGCCACCACTCCTATCCCTGCTGGCTGACAGCCCAGCCCCGCCCCACCCCACCTGCACCTAATACAAAACTGGGTAAGTATGGGAAAAATAAAATGATAACAACATTGTGTTGTTATCATTTTATTTTTCCTGTGGGGCGACGCTCCTCTGACTTAACGGAGAAGCCATCGCTGTGTGACTGCCCCACCAGGTCGGCCTAGCAAAGCATACTCATGCTGCCGAACAGTATTTGTACTGCTTTAATAAAGAAAAACAACATTGGTAGTCTGAAAATATTTCAGAAACCGAGTGACAGACAAACCACTTGGATGCTAAGGCACCTCATGAATTTTACTGTAATTTCCATTGAAATGAATGGCAACTCCATGACGAGCTGACCTTGTCATTAGCATGGAAGTGGTTTTAATTAAAGCAACGCTGCTCTTGGTAGCTACAGTCTAAAGAGTTAGTAAAATAGATGCCTTAAAGCACACAAGCGCCGAATAGGATCGTGTATGAGTTATTAATACACATTTTGTCTCCCAGAAGACTGAGACTCACAAATGTTCACACAAGTTTGCAGAACTTCAAGGCTGGCGGCTTGTCTCATGCTCAGAAATGTCACCGCCAAGATGGAAGCTTATAGACCACTAGTAAATGCGCCATGGGCCAGGCCAAACTTCAGTAGAGTAGCACGTGTGCCGCCATAGCTTTACGCGATGGCCATCGTACTTCTGAGGTAAAGTGAAGCTTACAGGAAAGGAACAAGCTGTTCTTGTTGTCGCTGTGCCAACCCTCATCGGGACAAGGCTGTCGCTAGTATGTGTTGCCTCAGCTGCAGCCATCCTATCGCCTGCTCTCGCTTTTGTCTGTTTTGACTTCTGAAGCTTTAATACCCCTGACTGGCATTTAATGGACGCCTGCCCCTTCCATGGAACTGCGCCAGCTTAGTAAGTGTGTGTATATATACAGCATCTGTGCGCTTAGGAGTAAATATAGAAACAGGGAGCAGGGTGAGGTCGGGCTGCCCAGGCTATTTGAGTGGGAGAAGAGGCTCTGTCTGGAAAAGTGAGCAGTTCAAGGCCTGGTTTCAGTTGCACAATCTCGAAATAGTTTTGATTCCCTACCAACAGGAGTCCATTTTCCCCTAAACGAGAGCCCCCCTTCTGATTCCTTCCCAACGACAGCCCACGTTCACCACCACAGACCTGCTCTCAAATGTTAGAGTTAGCTGTTTACATCTCAAGCACACCTTGCTTTTGCAAGAAGTGCCACTGACATGTATTCTCAAAGGGAGCTTAGGGTTGGCTGCAGGCTGATTCAATCATTGTAACTCAACTCCTCTTTTTATATTTTAGTTAAACTGCTTGCAGGACACCTGAAACCTGTATGACAAAACATTCACAGTACAATGCAACAACATATGTAGCAGATTTCGTATATGGAATTTTATGTAAATACTTGATTGCAATCTGTAGGGAGCATTGTAATACCACCCGTAATATGTGCAAGAATTCGAATGGGACACATAACGTTTGTGTTTTTTAGGTTTTTAGGGCATGTTCCTCTGGGAAGTGTGTTATTGCTAACAGAGTCGACACTGATTACATCCTCAAAAGCTTTAGGACAGATCTGTATCTGAGACTTTTATCAATGGTTGCTAGTCAAACCTGATCACTAGCAGAAGTAGATTCTGTTCAATTGAGGCTTTTTCTTGAGAATCACGAACAATGCATACTGAAAAGGTACATTTTAAAAGAGACCCTAAAGGCTTGGAGTCTAAGGGCATACTTGTTATCCAATGTAACAAAATTCCAAAGTCTGAATACCTTACTCGAAATGACACAGACACTCAGTCAACACGCATTTGCAAAGTCCATAGTCTTGCGCTGGCTACAAGCCTTTTAGCATCGCCAATGCTTGTTTGCTTTTATAATTTTGTTGCTGGATGAGGTGTCAAGCCCTCGTAAATATAAAAAGAAGAACAAAAGCAAAGATTTTTTGGTCTCAAAAAGCACACATTGTCACAGTGGCCCTGTCAATGAAGGGAATTACTTTGTGCACGGATGTGGTCCATGTGAAAGGAAAGAATGCAGTCACTCTCAGTAACGTTATCTAATGCCTGAAGTGGGTGGAGGCATTGTCTCGTGCTGTATGTTGTATAGTGTGGAAGAAAAATTTGAATGACACAACAGCAGATAAATGAATGAATGAATAGGGCCTTTACATATATGATATATGTGTATGATATATATATAATTTTAGTACAATCAAAAGGTTTTGGCAAGCGTCAGAAATACACTTTATACACAAGCATGAGTGCCTCAATCTTCTTCATTAAGAATATCAGAGTGTAATAATCAACTATAAAGCATGCCACATGGCTTTGTGAGTTAGTACCTACACTAGACACTATTTTATGTAGCCAAAATGGCTCCCGAGTTGTATGTAGAATCTAATGGACGGGCAAGGCAGATAGTGGGGTGTGGGTTTCTCATCTCAATAAAAGCAATATGGTTCAACATCAGAATAGCCATTTTCTTTGTGAGCCACGGCCTTGCACCTAGCCAGGTAGTAGCAGCAAATACAGGGTGTCTTATAGTCCGAAATCACAAATGCAAATGTAAATCAACCTCCAGCATTTCTAAATAGAGACTGCAAATCTTGTATCGCACTGAGGTAACAAAGGTCTGCTTTCCCTACAGCCCACAGCTGTGTCCACATGGTCAGCCTGGAGTCACAAGGCACAAAGTCAGTGATCTCTGGACGCAGTATCACTTGTTAATAAGTGATAGTTCAACCAACTCTTGCCATAACCTTAGATGACTTATGTACCCATAATTCTAATTTCTGTTGTAACAAAAACAATCGTCCAGTTACATTTCTTTTTAAATACATGTTTGTTTTCGGATTAAACAACTTAATTTAACAAGTCTTAACAAATGTAATGAAATCTGTGTACATTTTAGAAACAGAACAAAAAATACATTTATTGACCCCTAAAAATGAATTAACTGCTGCTTTTCTACTAGACCTCTTATAAGGTTGTGAGCTTTCTTGGAGGAAGTGGTTCAAACAATTATGGCTCGTACATTCACATAATCATATATTGAGTAGAGACTTAGGCCCATATGTACTAACACAATTTCTCACAGACAAAGAATGGGAAAACAAACCCCTTTCATACATCAGCCCCTTAGTCTGTTTCTGAGTGTTCCACACAACTCTATATGTAGGCTACTGAAAATCCAGTCATGAATTCTGTTTCAAGTTCTGGTTTGTATACATAAATCCTGGTGTAGTAAAAGCGTGGGCACTGGACAACTTCTGTTTCTTGGTAGATCCCGGAACATGCCATGTGGTCACCCAGTCGGGCTTAGCTTGTGTCTGACCATCTAAGAGGAAATCTCTGAAGAGGGGGAACCAAAGTAACAATGGGCCCTCACAGATCAAACAATCCGCTCATCCTTCTGAGGCAACCATCAAACTTCTTTTTATTTAAATAGAGATTAAAATAGCTTTGACTTTTTTTGGCATGTAACTACTGGCGCCTGGATTACAAGTTTAGGAACTATATAAATGATGTGGATTCAGAAAACCGACCAGAGTTTGCACGAAGCAGCTCCAAGGGTAGAAAAAAAAGCTGCCTGCAAAGGAGTAGCCTTTGCAGAATTCTGACCCAATTCCATTTTCAATTAATTTAACAGGTGTTCATTAACATATGTCCAAGGTCAATGCACAGAGGGCGATGTATCCCAGTCAGTTGTGGCAAGGCGTTTAACCCAAAGGCCACCTCGAAATTTAGAATGCTCTAATTTGTCCTCCGAGTCGTACTTCATTCATTTCTTTCAGACAGTGTGCCCCTGTGCCCTCAAATACACACAGAAATAGGGGTCAAACCACTGACCTTTGGGTGCCACAATATGCTTTTGGATCCTTGACAGATGCATGAAAACTATGGCCATTGAATTCGGTACAAAGACCACTCGTTTTAGCACAATATCCTAATTTCTGCTATGCTCTGTGTGTTTTGCAGTTACACTGTGTTACGTATCTTTGTAAGCAGCCAGAGATGCCCACTTCCAGTGGTCTTACAGGCCTTCAGCAGGGTCTCCAAAGCTCATTGGCCAGTACCGCTTCTGCCCGCTTTGCTCAGGGCTTCCTTACAACTTTCACTGCCAATAACAATGGGCCAACCTCAGTGTGAAGACACAGGCTCAGTAAAAATAAACATATCTGAAAGGACCTGTGTGGAACACACTCAGGTACAAATATATGGGTAAAAGAGGAGGCCACTTTTCAATGGGTAATACATTTCTCTTGGAATCTATAAACATATACATTGTAAAACCGACGTTGAACAAATGTACTCTTTGTAAAGCCTTATAATGCAAACCTTATTCTGAAATATTCTAAAACAATTTAACCTGTGTACTACATTTTCTGTTGAGGGATTCAGTGTTTTTCTACCTAAAATGAAGCAAAAGAATCGGGTGGGCTGTGGACATCTTGGATTTTATCATCCCACCAGGAAGTGTGTGACTACTAATCCCTGCGCAACTCTTGAGGTAACCTACAGATTGACATAAAATATAGGTAATGTTAGCTGTGATGACCAAATTGGGTCTTGAGACCTTCCCGTGGTGCTGTAACCCCATCCGGCCATACTTAATTAGGGTTCTCAAGCATTTGAACAATTTGTCTAGGACCAGAATCGAACAGTGTTAGCATGTAAATATGAACCTGATATGTGTATAGTGCAAACTAGCCAAAAGTTAGCAGAGTGCAGTATCAGGTCAAACTAAAGACAGAGTCATGAGATTTTTCGACAGGAGGTAGCTGATTTCTAAGTGTGTGAGTAGACTGTTCAGCATCATGATGTAGCACTCATTAAAGAGGTGGGTCTTCAGCTATTTCCTAAACTGGAGCAGGGTTAGTGTATTCTACAGGATATAGGAATGCCACTCCAGATCAAACTTCCATAGATGAAACAGACCTTTTGGCTTTATTTGGCATTCCTCATCTTCAGTCTCATGGTTTCCTGGCTGTGAGTGTGCCATGAGCCACCTGAGATAGTGAGCTTGTCAACCAGATAGGCAGAAGTTCCAATCTTGCTGGCTTACATTCATGTCACCATACAGAAATAGGTATCAATAAAATGAAACATGGATCAACAGCGGATAATGGATCAACAATGAATATCCGTCAGATTCTTTTAACGAGGAAACCCAAGTCAAATTCTATACCACTTTTGTTAACTTCAATTGTCGGGTAGTTGATCGAATCCGCAATTCAGCTGACACAATGTTATCTAATTGAAGGCAACTAATTTTAAAATAATACTGTGCCCCGATTGAGAGCTAGTAAACTCACTAGAGGTGTGGGAGATATGATTGAACCTTCTTTTTACAATGGTCCTGACTCTTTGTTGAACGTGCCAGAGGGTTGGAGATGTGTGGTAGTTTCTGACTGTGAACAGCCTCCTTTCCTGCAGACAGTACCAACTCCTTGGCCAAGGTCCTGAAGGGATGTACCGTTTAATATGGTGGAAGTGGTAATTAGCTGGTTTTACAGTGTTGTTAGTGTGTTGTAAATATGTTTGCCCACTGCTGTGTCTGAGACTAAAGGAAACCACAGAGATTTAACATGGGAGGTTAATTTGAAAGAATACTGCCGGGGGAAGTTCTTGTAGTCAAAATTGGCAGTTTATAGATTATGTTTCCGACAGAAGACTTCACTCTTTGCTCAGTTTGACAAATTGGAAAGATTCTTTTTTCACACAGATTGCAGTTTGGCTAAAGAGAGCACTGGGGAGCGGGGGGCATGGGGAGCCAAGCCCGCACTTCACATGTTTGTAGCTATTACTTTATCTTATAAAACTTCAAAGAAATGATGTGGGTTGTACGGTCTGCCGCTCTAATTACGTACATATGCTGCCTAATTGCTCACACCTCGACTTCCGACCTGTGAGCTCGAACTAAGCACGCCTCACCTGAGGCATGACTGCGAGCACGTGTAATAAATATTTTTTAAAAGGCACACAACTCTGGTACCCAGTAATGTCCTCTCTTCCTTTTTACTTTACTTGAAATCTCAGATATCATGACACTAAAAGGAAGCCAAATATGGCATACATTTACAAATGAAAATCAGATTTACCTAATGTTCCAATTCTTAGTAATATTGAAATCACATTGTCTTACTTCAGATTAGTAGTGTTTTCTGCCGTGCTACTCTCCCATTTCAAATCATTCAAATATTCTATTTGTTTACCCTAAGAGTTATAGGCTTGAATTATAAGATGAATTTCGAATATTGATGAAATTATGATTTTCTTTGTAAGTGATCTTTAGGTTGGTCATATTATCCACCAATATTAGGGTGCGTGGATTGTTCTACTGCATTATTATAGATGAGAATATGAAGATCAAAAGTATTAATAGTTTCTGTTGTGACAAATTTCATTCCTCAATACTTTGCATTTACTTTATAAACAAATCATGAATTTTCATTTATTTCATAGTGAAGCCTCAGATAACATCTTTTCATTATCTGAACTGCATGATGCCAAGAGGAAGCGATTAATTATTGCAAAAGATGCTTGGCACTGAGCTCTAAGTTGTAATGAGGCTTAACACTCATAATGGAAACAAAGAAACTTTAATCCCAAATTAATCTACGATTTTTCTTTATACTCTTTAAGCGCCTTCAAAATTTTGGTCAGAAAGAATTCCCTCTATTTACTGGGGAGGCAAACAATCTAAGGCAATAAGAGACTTGTACACATGAACTTCACACCTTGAACTGCACCTGGCTAACCATGACCGGTGATAAGCAAGGGAGAGCAAACTCGTTATCATTCAACCATAAAGTGTGAAGCAAGCCGCAGATAAGACAGAATACCGACTTCCTGGCCTCCACCAGGGCTGAGCTGAGAGATTTAGTGGGACCTTCCTGTCTCCAGGTCTTTACCTGATAAAAGCAGACCCGCTCATGCTGGAATGTGCCTCATCAAATACAGAGGCAATGAGCAACCTGAGGACATCCTGGTGCTAAAGGTAGGCTTGGTGTCACAAAGACACCTGATTTCCATTCTTCAGCTTCCATTTACCACAAAAAGTGCCTTCCTGGACTTGGACTGCTGGTTTAGTTCAACTACTCGACTATTGCACCAGAAAACCATAATTTGTGAATGGATGTCCAACTAGAACCAGGCCGACCCCTCGTGGTCTTGTATTGTAATTGGGCAACTGGTGCCTCTGTGTTTGCGTAACAACCGCTGTTCATACTTCTCGCAATTGCATTTTCATGGACCCCCAAGGTGTTGTTCCATTTCTTGGTAACCATTCTAAGAGCTTTTCAGCACAAGCCTAGCACTAGTTAATGGGTTTAAAGCGGCCCATTTATTGAGTGTCACCTATTACCAGGCCTACATTTTTTCCCCCAAAGGTTTGTACGATGTGACTTTCGTGCCCAGGAACCTCAGCACTGGCGGATGGTGTCATATTTGACATGTGGCCACTATGCCACATGCCAAAAAGAAGCAACAGGCAATGTCTGTTCTATAGCAGGTGCATTGCAATCGTAAAGTGCTACCCACAGGGGTTTCATTGTGACTGAATTACGGAGAGACTGCTATGAAGGTGGAACACGTATATAATTGAACATTCCATTTTACAGGTGGTTTGAATATTATTAGCATTCACACTGCACATGTGGATTAATAACGTGTTTTGCCTAGAATCAATAAATTTTTCATAAATTGCCAAAGCCAGGATTAGAATCCACGTTACAAGAGAGCAAAGTCAAAACTTTAGCAACTAGACCACATATCCTTTCCATCAGAGAATGTTACAATGAGCTGAGTAGAGGTGTGTTGTTACGCTATAAGACACAAGATTAGACTTATCCTTAGGCTCAAAAGTAACCACAGATCTTGGGAATTCTTTAAGGATGCAACTGCACTCAACCACATAGGTGGCATGCTTCATCACCAGGCCTGCTCCTTGCTGGGTGGTGCGCCTATACTCAGTGGGCTTCCAGAGACTGGGGCTCTTTATCAGCAATCTTTCTATCTTACCCTGGCCAGGTATTGGCCTGAGCTCAGGATACTGCCCTAAATAGGTGTTGATAGGAATATGTGGTAGACTGGATGTATGAAGGAATTAACTTTGGCTACGTCACTACCTTGATAATGTTTTATTCCTGGTGGGTGGCTGTGTCAAGACTTTAAAAAAATCTGAAACAAAAGTGGCATAATTATGGGCATTTGGTTAATGTTCAGTAAGGTCAACATGTTTCATGCCCCTATTTGCCAAAGGGGTCTAGACATTTCATCAGGTCCAGGAGTAAAACTTAATCTACTCAATGTTTGAGGTTCTCAGTGAGCTAATATAATACTAAAAACTGAAGATGTATGGTACCCCTTTGCCCGATTTTGTTGCTAGTGAGGGCCTATTCAGGTAAACTCAGAGTGGCGGCTCCTCACCGAAATTCGTACAGAGGAGGCGCAGTGGAAATCCTACCCTGCTTCCAGAGGCCCTGGTTAAATCGCTTTACTGTGGTGGGTGCTCCATAATAACATAGCAAGGTATTTTTTTATTACAGAGGAAGACTCTAAAGTCTGCTCAGGACACAATGTACTCTGGTATGTGGATGTACGACATATGAAAGACACTTTCAAACGTATTTGTACATGTTCTTCACCTACAGCGGTAAAACCTGGTTGACTTCTTTTACAGACCACAATACTGTAAAAGGAACTCCACGAGTGCTCAGAAAGTTGATTGTGCTCTACAAGTCTTGAATTCCGGCTAGCTTCTGAAGTTCAACTTGTGCTGCTCAGCAGGTGACAGCCTCTATGTTACACTTTTACGCTATGAAATAAAATGGAACCCTAAAAAGAAAACTGAATTAGAGAAAAGGTTTACAAAATAAGCATGGGATCAAAGAAGTAGGCTTGAGTCAGGTCCAGACATAGGAGTTAGGAGGTTTTTGAATGTGAGCCATGCTTGGGAAGGGCAGTAGGATGAAACACCACCCATGGAGGCCACTAGTTTCGAAGCATACCTCATTAAAGTGACAGACTCCACTAGAGAATGACAAAGCTAATTGTCCAGACCTGTATGTCCTTGGTAGGAGTCCTGTAACTGTTTTTTTTTAGTGAAAGAACTGAAAACGAATCATTCAGTCACTTCCATTTAGTATATCTGTGACCAAAACAGAGTTTTTTTCCCCAAAAGTTCCACTCTTCATATTGTCGGCACTGTCCTATGAACAAAGGCTTCAGAAAGGCTTCTGGGTAAGACTGACATGTTCCTTCCATAATTCAAGAAGCATCACAAAAGAATGGATGATTGGCTGTGAGCCATATTTCCGAACGGAGGAGGGAGCAATGCCTCCTTACAGACTGAGCGATGGGGTTAGTAGGAAGAATGAAAGGTGCACAGCTGGTCACTTTCTGGCGTTTTTGAGGAGAGGAGACTTTGGCAATGTGGGCCCTAGACCATTAATGGAAAAGAGGATAACGTAAGGCCAACAAGCCATGGGCTGTGACTGGTACAACAGGAAAAGCACAGCTGCCCTTTGGGAAGTAAAGGGATTACTTTTGCGCTGTGAATGTGGATACGGAAGTCAGTGGCACACCAGCGAACTCATTCAGAAATGCAGCAAATAATATAGTCTGCTACCCAACACGAGGCCATGAATGGGTCAGATCAGAAAATGTGTCCCTTTAACGCTCTGAAGTCTGCTGAGGTTATGGACTTTTAATGTTGAAAGCATGATGCACTGAAATGTGATTTATGGGGCCAAAGGAGACAATGGAGTAACAAGTCTGACGACTATGTGCTATACACCTGTGATTGACCGCTATACGCTCACTGGCTTCTAGGTCTAGTCAGTGTGGAAGGTTTGACGTTGTAAACTTTGGTGCTGGTATGCGTTTGACCTGTTTGTGTGGCTTCTTTTAATGGGGACACTGCTGCAACTATTTTCCCTACTCATTTGCACGCCGCCCTGCTGGTCCCTCCAACTGGCTATTCTTTTTTTCCAGACACTGTGCCTCCACGTGAACTCACTTTACGCCTTCCATGTTATCCGACTTGTCCCTTCCTATCAGCTCAAATTTATCTCACCAGTAAGCCCCTGCAAATGGCAATGCGTAGGGGTGCATAAAGTTAGAATTCCTGGAAACCCGAGTTGCACTGTGGTTAGTTGCGCTTCCGCCAACAAGCATCTGTGACATAAGCAGGGCGATACTGCTTAGACTAACAGCAATATAGCCACTCTATGAAACTACCAAAAAAAAGGAAATACTTTTTTTTTTTAAGTAAAGAAAAAATGAGAAAATGGATAAGTAGCCTCTGAGACAACAGTTCCACCATCCAAATGTCCTCTTAGGCAGACAATTGCCAAATTCCATGTACTTCCCATGTGAAGATGCTGAAGAAAGAAACGTGTTGGCGGGCAGTTTTACGATGCCACACGACTGGCCGCCAATAAGCTTTCAAGAACAAAGAGATTCATTTGGCATGAGCGCGCCAGAAGTCCTTGGCTAGGCAGGTATCCTCTGCTAAATCAGGAGCAGCGTCACCGCACGGCCGCCAACCATTTCCAAACAGCACAGATCGGCACAGAAATGATTACGGCGGAAGAACTTTAACTGCCAACTTATGCACACGCTGGCAAGGTTCCCGGGGGTTCTCCACTCTTCCCCTTTTGCCAGGACCGGCCCGTCCGTGCCAAGGCCAGCTGTGATCAGCATCAAACATCTGCGTCCCGGAGCGCGCGGCCTCCCGCGGCTGGAGGCTCTTATCTCGGCGCTCCTCTCTGGGTGCTCGTGACAGGAGGAGCACAGGTGATGCCGGGGCCCGCCTGGCTGACCTTCTGAGAGAAATGCTTGGCACGGGGGAACTTGGCAGGTTCGGCCCCAGGCCGGGACAAGCCAAGAAGGAAGACAGGAAGTGTACAACGCTGGTCGTGTCTGCTTGGCAGCCATGGCCGCGGCAGGGTGAGGAGCGGGCTCCGGGGCTGCCAAAAAAACGGGAAACCCCGAGACTAGTTGGCAAGTCTCGTGCGGCGTCGCGTTCTGAACTGGCGGCACCTAACGGCCCCAGCGCGCGCGCCAAACTCCGAGCTGATTCATGCGCGCGCGAGGCTATCAGGGGGAGACGTCAGAGATGGGATTCCGTGATGCTGCCGTGATGCTGCTTATTTTTGCTTGTACAGCCTGTTCATGCTGTGCTTGAGATTGTGTGCCTTTTGCCTGCGTCGCTCCGATTCTATGGCCTGCTATTTTTTGTTTGTTTTATTCCTGCAACAGTTCTCTCATGTAACGGAACTGGTTCTATTGTACAGTGCTCTGACACCTTCGGGTAAAGTCCGCGCTTTATAAAAATGCATTAAATAAAAAATAAAATAAAATGTTACCCTGCCAGATCTGGGTGTTCAGACAACAACGCCGTGCACGCTGCCATTTGGGGTTGCCTTTAGCAAGAATGCACGTGCTCAGACCTACATTTAAAGTAGTATCTGTTCAAATAGATACCTAAATTAGTTAAAGTGAGGCCTAGGCCCTCGCGTTGAACCGCCTCCGGTGAACTGATGAGGCAGTTGGTCGAATACAGAGGCGTTGCACTGGATTGCTATTTGACTCCCAGCCGAGGCGATAAAGCAGCCAATGGAATGCTGTTCCGTTGTTGTTTGAGGCGGGACAAGGTCTGGGACCAGGGCTCGAGTCGGGGTACCAGGCGGGTGGACGGCGTCCCCCCACTTATTTTACTGGGTGGACGTCGTCCCCCCTGCCAAACAGCTGGACTTCACTCTTTAGCCTCTCTGGGACAAGATTGGATCTCATGCCAGAGAGGCCAAGCGCTTTAAAAGTGATTTCAGAGTAAGCTAATGCCACAGACAACAGGCAGTGGAATCTGACCCTCGACCCTGGGGCTGAGAGGCAGCATGAGCCACCGAGCATGGAACAATCGCATCTAAGGTGGGAGCGAGGAGAGGCAATGAGCCCGCTGGTGCAAGCCAACTTTTGTGCCGTCACTTCCTGTCGTGACGTCACGAAAGGTGACAGCGTCCCCCCACTTCTTTTTTTAGGACTTGTACCCTGTCTGGGACCCCCACTCAACGAGGAGGCCCGGTTCTCTAGGGCTCAGTCCTTCCCTTGTGAGATTGAGGCCTTTGGGGTTGCGCTATTAACTGTAGCCTTAATGTGGGACTGGGGTGCTAACCTGCAAATATTCCCTAGAGCAGCCATCAGTCTGTGGGGGGTCCCACACCTCCCACTTTAATTAATTTTATCGGATGGGTACTGTATCCAGCCAGATGTGAGCCTCGCCTGAGGTGTGAAACCGTTAATTATGGAATGGCTGCAGGGGCCTCCTACTGACTGAAGCAGTATTTTCAGCCAGGGGTGTCTTCTTGTTCGAAAACAGACTTGGTTTTTAACCCCCTGGAATTTCCCCACCTAATCATCACGTCATAGGGGACCTTTAGACTGTACTGTTGAAACTCTGAGATTATGGTCACAGTTGTAACACAAGCTAAGCATGCCTGGGGTGAAGGCTAACATGTCAAATCTAGGGCAGTCGCCATGACATGGCGAGAGAAGATGGCCACCCTCCCTCTTCCCAAGGCACTGTAGTCTTTGTTATGAGTTCCCTCAGAGCATTTTTTCAAATCACAATGCAGTCCCCGCATCTTTCCCTCTTGATGGTACCAGAGTGAGCGGTGGGGTTTGGAACAGTTTTATGCTCAGCATCCACTGTGCCACATGTCTCCTCCATTATACTAATTTTCACCAGTAAATGTTGATTTGCCTTTGATATCAGTTGCTGCTGCACTATCACAGGAAACTAGTAGCATAAGGGAATATGGGAGAATGTATATACCAGCATACACATGGCTTCTTGACCTCGAGAGGTCTCGTGCTGATGTGCATCCTTGGGTACAAGAGCACATGGGATGCACCAAGTGGTTATATTGTTTCTCTGTGGAAGCCAGAGAGATGCAATTTAATCATGGCTTCTATACTTGAACAGACTTTGTGCTCCTGGTCGAATGCGTTTATCTCCTCTTGTGAGTGCTTACAAACAGGCAGACTCAAAATAGTTCGCAGTATTACTAAAGTAGGCATTACTTCATAAAAGCCCGATTTCTCACTTCTTTTCCTAAGTACATCTAATTACCCCAGTGCACAGCTGTCTTATTTGAAACTCCCATTCACAGACGTTGTTTGGTATGTACGTGTGTTCGTATGTTGAGTGTTTCAAATTTTACTGTTCATTTGGACTAGTCCTTTTTTTTACGGCTTTGCTAATCTTTCACAATTACTTAAATCTAATTTTTCATTTAAATTAGTAGACTTTGTTTATGGTTTAAAAAGGAGACAGAGACATATTAATTATGAAAAACCTCAGATTGCATACTTATTGTAAATATTTCTCACTCCTGGGATTAGCCAGTTGAAGGAGAAAATGGAGCATTTAGGGATGCTGCGGTCATGAAACGCCCTGTTTTATTTATAAATCCACAAGCTGGTAGTGTGTGAATGCACATTTATGTATACACAATTAGAATTCTGTCATCTTTCCATTAAGCATTTGTTTTTTCACTGCAGGTATTTGCGCAGTCAATGAATGTGCATAAAAACATATTGTTGTGTATAAATGATTAACTCTTGAAATTGTGTAAGGCTGCTGCACAACACTCTTGACGCACTAATAAGTTGTTTGATTAAGAGAGGCGGGATGCATATCTGCCAACATACTCCGGTAGTAGCGGCCTTGGAGCGGCAGGGCCCTAGACAGGGGGCAGAGCTCTTAGACCATCACTTCCTGAATAGCCACTCTTACCCACCCCAAAACACAAATAAATGCTTCCAATACTACCTCCCTTGTTGTGAGGAGGTTACAAAATCTGTAAGGGCCTACAAACTTGCAGCCCCATATATGAACGAGACTATGAACTAGACGTCAATAGATTTTCTAGCTCACATTTTGTTCATCTTGCAATATCTGCTCTTCGTCAGGATCTCTAGTGAAAAGTGCCAATGTCCTAGAACACAAAGGTGAGGGTTGCCAACTCACATAGTGCCAATGTGTGGCACACAAAGCAAACACAAGGAGATGATGGACGGAGCACTAAAACTTTTCAGAGACTCACCCCTAGCCACAGATCAGGGTTGAATCCATCATCGATTTTAGCTCACTTCGCCACCCTGTTCAGACCAAACTATATGCAAATCAGTCTTGACCCTGTTGCTCATATGAACAGTCAAGCCCGAACTACCAAGTCAGGACTTCACTTTACCGGAAACAAGCATCCTTGGGTCAGTTTCGGGGTAACACCCCTTATCAGCCAGGCTAAGTTGAATCCAGTGGCAAAGTGAGCACAGACACAACAGCGTCTCTCTTCACATGGTCTCCCGCTGAAGAGCTGATATCACCATAGTGGAACAAAATATGAGCTGAAAGGTTCTTCACAGCGTGGGTTTTCAGCTCGTATTTGGAGACACACTGCATGACCGATGTCCATTTTGAGTAGATGAAACCTCCTAAGGACTTCAGCAGCAGGTTTCAAACCTTTTATTTGTTTGTTTAGTTTTTCAGCATTTGTCAGTAGATGTGCCCCAGTCTGCACTTCTCACACACAGTGACATTTCTTTTTAGAAGTTGGCAGGTTTGCTGATGCACTGTGTGAATTGACTGGTCTGAGGCAGTGCTTAATTTGAGCCTGTGGTTTCCGGTGCTCGGACCATCACTTAATTGTTAACACCTGCCCTTGTGACAATCTGCCATAAGGTGGCGCTGGCTAATTTACAGATGACCACAATAACAGTAAATTATTAATTAAATATACAATAAAAATTACTATCAGGAGCCGCCCAAGTCATTTGTATAGCTTTGGGGCCCTGGAATAGTCCGAATTGTCACACTTGTAGGAGTGTGACTGTTAGTAGTTGTGTAACCAATACTGGCAGCATGGCAGGAGTAATGTGTGGTACAAACTGCAGTGGCCCCCTGACGAGAGCCCCAGCACTTATTTGGTTACAAATTAAGCACTTGTCCGGGGGATTAAAGAAAGGCACTTCGTTTAACAGTGCCTGCCCCACCAAGTTCTACCTTGTAAGCACCACATGTCTGATGCCAACTGTGAAGTGCTGAAAAGTGGGCAAGTTGATGGTTGTTGGTACCAAAATCACATTCACAGGATCCATGAAATTCAGTAATATCACAAATTCCATCATTTTTGGAAATCATGTAAGGTGAACTTTCGATTTCACATAATTTACAAGAACTGGATGGAATAAGAATGATTTCTAAAAAAACAGATAGAAAGGAAGATATTTATTTCCTGCAAGAAAGCTTTGGGCCTATTCAGGTTTTCAAAAATATAAATATTTTTTCCCCTCAAAATTACTTGTAACTGGCAGCAGGGGAGAGGAAGTGCTCATAAAAATGAGAGCTTTTATTTTTCCGTCTCACACTAGGGATGTTGAGTATGTTATATACACCTGCCTATGTTGTGAGTAGTCGACAAGAAACAGAAAATCTAGAGTTAAATTCAGTTTTTGTCTTAAACATCAAAGACCTCCCTTGTACAAATAGCTGGAATTATAAGGCATATAGTGATAGATGTATCACTATACTGGCTGCTGTTTGCAACCCGGATTTTTGAGACATAACCTATGTATCAATATGTTGGTTTGTATAATTCTGAATTAGAGTGGGTAACAGTCCTCCATGTCAACATACCAAATTAATATTAATTCGCTATTCAACTTGAGACACACTCTGATTGGATACGATCACTGGGAAGATGGGCTGCAAGTGTCAGCTGACCACCATGTCTGTGACTGATTTTAAGTAAACTTCTTTTTAAAGTTTCTCTGAGAGTTGGTAGTGGATCCCTAGAAACTTTTTCCACAATTCACATGGGTAAGGCATCCAAAGGGTTCCCATTCACTTTTTTGTGAATGAGTTATCACCACAACTTTTCAAAGGTAAACTTTTCAATGGTTTCCGACCAGAATTATGGTTGCACACAATTTATACATAGTGTCCAGCGTCAGTGTTTGGAAGGGGCACGCAAAACATGGTCCTTGCAAATACCAAGTTGATATTCAGTCGCAATTCCATATTAGATGTCAGTTAAATTGTACAGATTCCTCAAATAGGATCGATACATTTGAAAGACCTATTTAACAGCCGCAAGTTCAGATTTGGAGTGTTTGCAACTTAAAAAAAAATATTAGGGCATTTGACCATACATCCTGCAAGGAAACAGTGTAATTGGTCCGCAAATGCAAGCAAGGTGTCTTGCTGGCATAAATATCACCAGAATGCCTACATGGCAGTATAGGACTATCTATCTCACAGTTTAACCATGACACTAACATATAACATGCTCCTATATTACCATCAAGAATGGCCTGTGACATTAAATTATGAGGCATAAGGATTAGGGGTTTGTAAATGACACCAGAATGCAGAAATAGAAAAATAGGTCTATATTACATGATAATCATTATGTATTTCTTTTATAAATGTTTATATTCGTGCAAGCAGCCTGGACATGTGAAAATTTTACTAAAAACTGTAAGTAAAATACTTGACTATACTATTTAGTTTCTAGAGTAAACAAAACAAAGAGACAAATATTCCATTTTATAGTTAAAAAGATATGGTTTGAGTAAACAAACTATATTTTGTTAATAAACACATTCTAGCAAAGATTTTTCAAGCTGCTGTTAACTATGTTCAGCTGGCAAGGGAGGTTGTACATCCAAATAGCGAGCTCCCAAAGTATAATAAACTAAATATTGAGTAACACATTATCCTGAGGGTTAAGCATATATAGGTAAGAATAGATTTGTTATTCTTAACTCTACATCAAAGTAACATCAGACGTGTGTTAAGTCTATTAAATTGATACCTCCCTATCTTCACAATACGTTGGTAGTCCATATTCTAACTATAATATTATGGAAACACAGTATTTGAAGCTCGATTTCTAGGTAGCAGACCAGCAATGAAACCCTGACTCTCAAGTAAAATGTTCAGTTTTTATTTAAATGTAATTAAGACATGAGCAAGACATCCTGCTGAAACATGTCAACGAGACTGTTTTAGGTTTAACACCGATGGTGGATGAAATAACTGGCTACCACCGAGAGGTGTGCTTGTATCTTTTTTAGTTTTTACGAATATGATATGTTTGTGTGTGTGTGTGTGTGTATTTCTACATATATAACCTACGCAAAAAAAAAATATACACACAAAGTACCCGAAGTAATACTGGCCCAACCTGTTTCCATATTCTTTCTATCAGGCAGCCACCATTTATTCATTTAAAGTGGAATATGAAAGTGATATATCAAATCTAATTTTATTGGCAGCTGTGAGACCAAGATCCCTGTCCGGTTCAAAACAATCACACGGATACAAGCTAGATTTGTCCCGGGTCCTTCCCACAAAAGGACGACTTCAGGTTGACGACATTTCAGGATAACTGCTTGGCAGCCATTTTAGATGCAGCCAGTGCAGAGAGCCCTCTGACTGCCAAAATTACAGGCGCTCGATGCCAAAACATGCTTGGCAGTAGAGATAAACTTTGTTGAGATACACAGCCCAGAAATATCTTATAATTACAAAGCGCAGGGGGGTGCAGAATGTTTTTACAATACAGCTGTGCTAATGTAAACATTTCATTTGGCAGCGCCCTCCACCCGCTTTTCAATTAACTGGGCTTAGGCATATAGCGTCGGTCTGTAATAAACTTTATTGCCACCCCTCTTAGAGTGGAGTTTATGAAACACAGATTTGAGGTATTTTTCTGGGGGCAAGCCAGGCATTTAGCAGGGCTCATTTGGGACGTTCTCCGCTGTCATAAAGGGGAAGTGTTGATTCCTGTTTGAAAATGCCTTAGACATGGCTCCGCCATATCCTGGCCTTCTGAGCATATTTGACTGCGGCTGCCTTCCAATGCAAGCAACAGGATATTAATAGCCAAAGGTGAACTCATGTTTATTGCTACAAAAGCACACTTATACTGGGAGAGGCGAGAGAAAGTGAAAAGGATGTGACTCCTCTACGATGCAATCTCACTTGCTCAACTCTCTCACTGCTAGAGGAAGTCTCCCAGACCTTTTCCTCTCCATTTTGTAATTTTTCTTCTTTTTGTTGGTACGAAAAAAGCCAATTCCTAGTGCATAGAAGTGAATAAATCCCCTCCCTCCTCGTCCGAAGCGTCCAAGCAGGTTCTCTCTTTGGACCTTTAGAAATTTCGGCCAAGTATAATGCAATGCTGTAGTACATTAAAACAGAGCAGCCTCTTGATACTAATCATATCAGGTTTGAAAATGCCATACCCTGTACATGCTTCATTCAGAGGCATGACTAAATCAAATTAGTGAAAAAACAAAAAAGTGATGGGTGGAAGGCTTGAATTCATTTCAGTCACTGGTAATTGCTTTTGGTCTCATTCCAGTCTATTATTTTTTTGTTACTATGCCACTAGCAATGGGGACCAACCAGTGCAAATTTATACTACACCCCCTCCTCCAAAATGGACAGTCCAATCCCAACTGAAGGGTCTTGTCACCACTGTGAGGGAATGCATGCATATGCAGACATGTTTCGGCCTTTTCAGGCCTCATCATTGAAATGCAACTTGAGTCCTCAATACACTATCCAACTTGCACAGGAGGAATCCCTACTTATCTTGCCTGGTTGCTGGTAAGCCACCAGGCACAGATTGCTTTCCAGGCCATATAATTGCCATATGTAGCTAGTTCGCATAACCTGGTGCATGATTTCATATCCACTTAAGTGTTCCGAACCCACTATAGTGGAAAACCTACAGAGAAACTGATACAATATTCACACAATTTCAAATACATCACTGCCCATATTCAAGCCCACACAAAAGCACTCTGAAACGGTAAAAGCGTTACTACCGATAATGCTGGCAGGGTTACGGCTCTGCATGACTGGTGCCTATGTTGGGACCTGTCTGAATCAGCCATTTTAGTAGCGGAAGTCGGAAGTCCAATGCAATTTATGAGTGGGTGCAATATTGTACCTCACCACTATGAATAATAATAATGAAATGTTGTTCATCACCTTCGTTGTGCTCCTCAGGCCTGACAGAAAAAGTGGTAATTGCAATCTAAATTATAGGTATGGAAAAACTGTTGTTAACAAAAGAACACCATTCAACGTTCATCGTACACAATCACATATCTGTAGCACTGATCGGGAATTTTTCCCCAGGCCTGTGTCGAACTTAAATTAAGAAAAGTCAGGAAGGTCTTTAAAGGATGCATATGCCTGCCAACTTCAACTGACACTTCAGCTTGGTAACCACAAAATATTCCCAGCGGAATCCAACTATATGCACTTCAAGAAATGCCTGAAAATGTAATTGTTCCACAATGAGAACAAATGGACTCATTGGCACAAGCGTCACAATAGTCTGCGGGATAGCGGTCTACACTTCTCTAATTTGACTTAATATACCCCTCCCCACAATGCTCACAGAACTACAACAATCTGAATTGGCCGAAAGTTAACCCACACAACTTTATGGAACTTCTTAATATAACAATAAATTCTTGCCACAATCAAATCAGATGTATTACTATGTGGCTGAAAACTAGGAATCCTGGACTAGATAAGAGATCTGTGAGTTACAAATGCATTGGATTCACTGTGAGGTAACCTGGCTCAAATTAGGACAATTCTACATAAAACATAATTTCAGCTTTTGCTGGTGATTGGTAGGCCACTAAGGGTTCTCATAGGAAGCTCCATATTTCCAGGAGATTGTGCAAGAAGAGACATAGATTATCCATGAGGGTCATATAAGAAAAACCCACTTTCCAAGATACCAGTGAGACAACAAACAACAGCGCAAATGGAAAAAAAGCGATAATAGGTGTTGGATTCTTGGCACCTGGTGATCCAAGTCATAGGTGTACTCATAATAATTGGTGGCTTGCTGAAAGATGAAAGGTCTGGCAATGGCCAATATGAGCAGTCACCTAATATTCCTTGTATCACGTTAATGAGTATGTGCCATTTTCAAGCTTTATGCCTCATGTCATACACAGCAAGCAAATGGAACTGATTAAAAATCAAACTTATTTAATAAGTTCATAAGTGCATAAGTGAGGCCTGTAAGCCATGTTTAGAATGTGCCTTCTGTTAAAAAAGCCTCCTCGCTCTGTTAGTGAAACCCCTAATCTTTCGCAGTTCCCAGCTACAAAATAGAAATTTCACAATGGAAAATTCTTTCAACTTTTTTTCGCCACAGGAGAGGTGAGGGAGCAATACCTTCCTAGCAATGTATAGTGACGTGTTATTGTTCAGCTTTCTGAGCTACGTCCTGTATACAATGAACTGGGTCACACTGAACTACGACTGCTTGAAACATCTAGTCACCACTCCAACAATGCAACGGCATACTTATTTCGGGCTGATTTGTAATGTGTATGCATGTTTACTGTCAACAGGCTGCAGACCCACACAACACAAATCACTATGCCCCCCCCCCCCGATGGTCATTTGTAATCCGATCTGCAAGGGGAAACGGCCAAAATCTATTTTGGAAACTCATTTTGCTCCCTCCGCCGAGGAAAGAACATTTTATGTTCTCATTATATCCTCTCACATCAGGCTCTCATGTTCTTGGCATCACTGGTTTCAAATGAAATGAAGTGTGACCATGGACTGTGCCCAACCTTACTCTAACAAGCACAACACATGCAAAAATTAAAATAATGAGCAGGAGTTGGCATGGCCGGAACAGCTGCTCAACCTCAGACTTCGAATGAAGTCTTCTTTAATGGCTGGAGCAGGGCTCTGAAGGCGCACCTTTTAGCAGCCTAGTGCTGGCTGAAAGATTGGGTGCTTCCCGCCATGCTTCCTTTCTCAAAATGGCTGACATATAACAATCAGATTTTATTTTAAAAAGGTAATGTTTCGACCTAATTTCTAGACCTTTGGTCACATAAACCCTCCGCCTATTGCATAACTGCCAATTTAGAAAATCACTTCACCTTGTGAGGAGGGGGTTGGCCTTGGAGGGGGAGGAAATTAACTGTTTACAGTGGTTTTCAGCTTGTGCTCCCTGCCACGGTGTGATTTAGGCTCCTCACCAGATGACCATGTGAACGGAGCTGAAATCGTGTCACCTTGTGAGTTGGCAGGTATGCTGTTGGCAGAAGGCTGCCCCTCACCAAGCCCCCCATCTCCCAGAAAAAAAGAAAATTCTTTTAATGGACATCGGCTGCTTACAGCCTCCGAAAACTAGTGGCAATCCACAGTTTACAGTGGTTTTCAGCTTGTCCTCCCTGACACGGTGTGATTTCGTCTCCTTACCGGGTGACCTCGTGAAAGGAGCCCACATCGTGTGACACACGGTGGCACTGTGTGAGTTGGCAGCTATGCTATTGGCTGAAGTAAGGATCCCTTTTCCTGTGCTGCGGAAGGATCCCTTGTGGAGCAGCGGCCTAGCCAGGCCGTGCAGGCCTCGGCTAACCACCCAGCAGGGCTCGCCAGAGACGCATTCACATATCAGCAAAGAGAGACAGAAACAGGCCACTCAGCCACTAACCGCTCTGCCTCTGAACGAGCATTAACTCCAAGACAATGGCCGGAGAATATGGCTTTAATTGTGCATACATATTTTTATTCATTACGCTGAATAAGCAGTAAAAAGGCCGCTCCACGGGGCACCGGCTTCATAACACATTAATAACGTTCCTTAAAGGTTCTGGCAGGGGGCCAGCACAGTCCATTAACTTCTTGCAAGTTGTAAAAAAGAAAAGGAGCCATTTCGGGCTGCTTTTGTGGTCATGAATGAAACAGCGGGCAGTCGGCGGGCGGACGTCACTTTGGATCTGGACGTGGCCGCGGACGCGTCGCCGCTCATCAAAGCGGTCTGGGGGTCGGTTGACGCACGCGGCGCGCCCGCCGGACCCCTCGCGCGCGCGCGCTCCTGCCCCTCGTTCCTTTAGAAGAGGAGGTAAGCCCGCGGAAGAATTCCTGTAATGAAGATCTGTTTGTTTTGCTAACAAGCTGTCAGGCTGCATCTGGGTGTGCAGGCTCAGTGCGAGGCCAACAATGGGACACAATATGTCTTTTGAGAGCTGCAGAGAGGCCCGTCAGTTGCTGGGCTTGTAGAAGGGGGCGCGTTTCCCTTTACCTGCTACAACAGTATATACCGCGATCGCAGTTGACCGTTTGCGACCTCTATTTAAAATAATAATAATAAAGAAACCATATTTGGAGGTCCTTTTGTGTGCATCTATGTACCAATCATTTTTTACTTGATAAAACGTGCTATGATCGGTTTAATTTGTTTTCCCGCTGCTGGGTACATTAGGAAAGTATCCAACCACTGGGATCCTCTTTTTACCCTGAGGTTTGTTTACCTAAAATCCTTTAGTTAACCATGCAGATGGGACAGTCGAATCAACTCGATACCATAGCCAGAAAATAGCTTTAGTAACTATCATGACAACACGGGGCTTAATTCAGCGCTCAAGTGACCAGAGAAACAGGTGACAAAAATCCAGTTTAAGGCCTTTTGACATTTCCTTAATTTAAAAAGCTGCAACATGACCTCCAACTTGAACCCCCACCCACCACCACCCTTGTGCGGACCTGCAAAGCTGTTCTGCTGCCTTTTGAAACATACTGAAACAGTTCTAACTTCACAAAGCTTGCCATGTTTAAAACCTCAGGACATTCGTTGGAAAAATGTGAATTTTGCAACATTTTGCATCACATGTTTCACTGTGTGAATTAATAAACATGGGTGTACAGTGATATACTTTGTAGGAAAGGGGTGTTCTTTTCCTCTCCAACGCCCTGCGCCTAGAAAAGCTCAGCAACATATAAGCAAACAGATAAAAAATCTGCACACATTTTCGGAGAAGGGTTCTACTGTGGTGGAAAGCATTTTAGGAAAATATTTGCAAAAGAAACCCTGGATACTGTGCAAACTTCGCAAAGGCGGTGTAAATGGAAAGCTTCACAAAACATTATGGAGAACAAACCTTTCCATACCTCTATCAGAAATTGGCTGTATTATGTATGCAAATGAGCAGATTGTAATATGCTATTTGCTATTACTACACTCTCCACCTCTGCATATATGGCTTATGCTAGGGTGTTTTTTCAGGAGTATTTTTTTTTCCTTAAAACAGGGACGCATGGAGTTAAATTTGTGCAGGAAAGTAAAATAACATGGAAGAGACCTCCAGACTCTTAGGAGAGTTATTTCGCTCTGTAAAGTAATTATGGCATGGAATCTGAGAGGCAGTAAGCAATGTTTTTATGTAAAATGAGGTTTAATTTGGAAATAAACAGGAATCCCACCTTTGCACAGTAGTAATAAAGGTGTGCATGTCTGCTTATTAAAATAGTTGCCCTAAATAACATGCATTATTGTGCCACATTTTTTTTCACTGGAATGGCACGTGTGTGTGTGTGTGTGTATAGACATATATACTGTAATGTTGAAAGTCTGCATTAATTCTCCTATTTTAGAGCCAAGATTTCAAACAAGATTTATACCACAATGCAAATGAGTTGTGTCGCTGTGGCTAGTATCTTGAATCATCGTGCATCGGCTGAGGCCCTACTGAAAGAGATCTTTGTTGCTGTGGCTACTCTGGCGGAGGCGGGTCATAAAATCATACCTCCCTCTCTTCCTCTGTGTCACACCAAAGGTATGGAAAGGAACAAAAGCAACCAGGGATTAGCAGGTGCTGAGTGAAAGTCCTTCAGATCGCAGCGTTTTTCAATGAACGCTTCTTTTCACTGGAGCCCGCCACTAAGACGGCTTGTTCTCGTCCTTTGAACACGCGGAGAGTCACCTGATGCACCTGCACCTTGTGGGTTTATCAACGATTAGCACGTTGCTCTCCATCCTGCAACTACCGGTGATGGCCTTGTGTGCTCTTGGGCCACAGTGGGTCATCAGCCCCAGATATGGCTTGATAATGTTTGCCTGTAATGCATAGGCAGAAAACACTTTACTTTAATCAAGCAATGGACAACTGATCACCCAGTGCAGAAAAATACACCCACCCATACACGTAAAGCTCACAAAGCTCTTTGATGATTGAATACAATTTTCCTTCACAATAAACCACATTACTTCTAAATTAAACACCGAACTTATTCTTTGCTTATCTCACACAACTGAGCACCAACAATCATGAGAGAAAATCAATTAAAGGAATAGAACATCCCATATCATCGTCATGACATTTTCAGAAATGATTCAAAATGCTAGGTTCGTAGATGTCAATGATGTGGAGAACGTAAGAACTACGAAGGTTAATCAAAATAAGCAAATTTATCAGCCTATGTAAAATAGTTAGGAAAATGCAACGCACCTAAGGTAAACACTTGAGCTGTCATAATATTGTGAGCATTCACAACCATATGTAATAAATCTTGCTGTAAGTTCTGCATGATGTATGTAAAAGCAGGCAGAAGTCCCCCTTTCTAAACCATGGGAAAAGTAGGAAGGGATTACCGTATATATAGTTATATAAATGTGTTTTTACATGTAAAGAAAACTGAAAAAAATATTTTTCTTAAATGCAAGCTCCTCCACCAATGCTATCAAGTTCTCTGAAACGTGCAGAATCCACAAACGTTGAGTATGAAAAATAGGCTTGCCCCAGAATCACATACATACATTTCCATCTACGGAGAGGGGGCATCTGAGGTAGATCTTGCATGTATATGTGGTAGTTTTGTGAACCAAGTAAACAGTTGTAAATCTCTGCAATGCGTAGGTGTACCATTGTCCCAGAGATTTTTTTATAAATCATTCCCATTGACTCCAGGAAGTTTATACTGACTGACTGACTCCAGGATTGTATATATGATAATGTACGAAGGAGGATGAGAGGTCTAGAATAGGTGGTAACACAAGGAAACTACAAAAGGAGTGGATAGTAGAGTGGCAGTTGGCCGAGATATTCCCATCAAACCACCCTAACTTGGCGGAGTTTCATCATATGGGATATTTGTAGGAGCACCCGACTCTACCGCCCAAACCATCAGCTGATGGTGCGGGAGTGGATGAAGATCTTACACTCGTGCCAAACTTACACTCTTAGAGTGGTGATGAAAGTGTACGTGCAGTGCTGTGGTGAGAAAATGTTAAAATTAGCGACTCAGACAGGAACAAGTTTATTACAGAGAGACTGAGTGTTAAAGTTAAAAACACGCCAGGTAGTTGGAACTAATGACTACACTACGGCGCTGTGCAGGTGGTCAACATGTTTCAGCCCAGAGGACGTGTCGTCAGGCTTTCGTCAGGACCAAGAGATAGAGCTACTGCCACTAAAAGTGATTTGCAACACGGTGAAGTGAAAACATAAATAGAATGCAATTAGCTACCATGAACTTGGAACCCCAATGTCCATATGTAGAAAGTAATTTCCTTTCACAATCCTGAAATATAAACAAGATAATGTGCATTACAAATATATACCACAAGTTCATAGCAAAACATGTGTGTACCACACCCAAAACGGGATCAAGAGATATCCCGTCCAACAGTAGAGTCTACTTACTCATTCACAGAACACACTTCTTATGTCTGTAAATACTCACCAAGCTTTGCAAGGAAGTGGACCTCTCCTCACCCGGCAACCGCTCGGGAATATGAGGCCCCGCTCTAAAGTGCATAAGAAAGCAAAGTGTCCATAAGAATTATAAGCTTTCTACCACTAGTTACAACAACTGTTATCCACCACCCATAAACTGTGAACTTGCTTAAAAGAGACCATAACACAACTTTTAAAAGAGCTGAACATAAATGATGATGAGCTCTGGCCAAAAGACTTTTGCCAGGACAGCTGAAAAAACTGAGAAAAATGGAGACTAACAAAGGTAAGCAAAGCGCTACCATATGATAGCAAAGAGCTACAAAGTAGGCATCCAATGTAAATCAATGCAGCACACTTTTGACATATTTATCTTGGAGGCTCGCCTTACCTGTCCGTCGGTACCTCTCTCAGGCGTCCGAGAGGAAGTGGAGGTACCGACCGGAACAGGAAGCCTTCTTTAAATACTACCGTCAATTGGTAGTTAAGTTGTTCATTAGCGCTGATTGTTACCAGGAGACCGCGTCTTCATTCGCAACGGGCTTGCGCGTAGAAGACCCGCTGTAGTGGTGTTGCGGGGAAGCATGCGCCGTGATACCGGTGTTGGAAGGTTCGCTACCCATGCGCGCATGCGCATTAGAGAAAAAGGAGAGGAACTAATCATGCAAGCATGCGCTGTGTGTATTCAGACGCCTACTGACAAATCGATGCAAACACAGCAGCGGAGGCACATAAATACAGACGCGCTGTGCCCACGATCATTGTAGATACATCTAGAAAAGTGGGTGACCGCCATCATCAGATATATTGAAATATATAAATGAACAGAAACGTTACCAAAAGCCTCGATGTATGTGAGACACGTTGTGAACTTGCTAAGTTTCTCTAATGCGCATGCGCGCATGGGTAGCGAACCTTCCAACACCGGTATCACGGCGCATGCTTCCCCGCAACACCACTACAGCGGGTCTTCTACGCGCAAGCGCGTTGCGAATGAAGACGCGGTCTCCTAGTAACAATCAGCGCTAATGAACTACTTAACTACCAATTGACGGTAGTATTTAAAGAAGGCTTCCTGTTCCGGTCGGTACCTCCACTTCCTCTCGGACGCCTGAGAGAGGTACCGACGGACAGGTAAGGCGAGCCTCCAAGATAAATATGTCAAAAATGTGCTGCATTGATTTACATTGGATGCCTACTTTGTAGCTCTTTGCTATCATATGGTAGCGCTTTGCTTACCTTTGTTAGTCTCCATTTTTCTCAGTTTTTTCAGCTGTCCTGGCAAAAGTCTTTTGGCCAGAGCTCATCATCATTTATGTTCAGCTCTTTTAAAAGTTGTGTTATGGTCTCTTTTAAGCAAGTTCACAGTTTATGGGTGGTGGATAACAGTTGTTGTAACTAGTGGTAGAAAGCTTATAATTCTTATGGACACTTTGCTTTCTTATGCACTTTAGAGCAGGGCCTCATATTCCCGAGCGGTTGCCGGGTGAGGTGAGGTCCACTTCCTTGCAAAGCTTGGTGAGTATTTACAGACATAAGAAGTGTGTTCTGTGAATGAGTAAGTAGACTCTACTGTTGGACGGGATATCTCTTGATCCCGTTTTGGGTGTGGTACACACATGTTTTGCTATGAACTTGTGGTATATATTTGTAATGCACATTATCTTGTTTATATTTCAGGATTGTGAAAGGAAATTACTTTCTACATATGGACATTGGGGTTCCAAGTTCATGGTAGCTAATTGCATTCTATTTATGTTTTCACTTCACCGTGTTGCAAATCACTTTTAGTGGCAGTAGCTCTATCTCTTGGTCCTGACGAAAGCCTGACGACACGTCCTCTGGGCTGAAACATGTTGACCACCTGCACAGCGCCGTAGTGTAGTCATTAGTTCCAACTACCTGGCGTGTTTTTAACTTTAACACTCAGACTCTCTGTAATAAACTTGTTCCTGTCTGAGTCGCTAATTTTAACATTTTCTCACCACAGCACTGCACGTACACTTTCATCACCACTCTAAGAGTGTAAGTTTGGCACGAGTGTAAGATCTTCATCCACTCCCGCACCATCAGCTGATGGTTTGGGCGGTAGAGTCGGGTGCTCCTACAAATATCCCATATGATGAAACTCCGCCAAGTTAGGGTGGTTTGATGGGAATATCTCGGCCAACTGCCACTCTACTATCCACTCCTTTTATAGTTTCCTTGTGTTACCACCTATTCTAGACCTCTCATCCTCCTTGGTATATAAGTGATTGATGTTGGAGATGGGATGATAGGTCTTTAAATATATCTCCTTTGACCCTTCTCAAATTTTTTGTTTCTTGGTTATATGATAATGTAGCCATACCCCTAACATATACAACGCTTTGGCCTTGATTATGAGTAGGGTGGAGTTTTCCAACCCCTGCACAAACCCCTGAAGGTGCATAGGCCACAATTTCAAGTTCTGTAGAATTTACCGCGCCCAGTAATTACTGGGTGTTATGAAGTCCATGACTACAGTAGTTGCCATGATATGTGAATAATAAAGCCCAAACCCGCTGGAGTCAAACTTTACTGGGCACGATATATAGCAACAACCCCTCTTGAGCACTTGTAATCAGGTCCTAAGGGTATTATGGCATTGAGTTGATCACGTCCAGTAAAATCAAAACACTCAGAAGCTTGGGGTGCCGCACTGAATAAAATAATATATGCACAACAGAAACAGGCACCCTGGGACATCTCCATTTTTTGTTTGCCATATGAAATACATCAATGCACCAGTTATAATCCATGGGGAGGCTGAAATTCCTGTGTTTTTTGCAAAGTCCTAATGCAGTTGGATTTTTTAAATGCCATGCAAACTGGAACCTGCAGTATACGATTGTCGCTTGATCAATGCTATGCCAGCGATGCCTTGACATACCCAATATGGGAGCACTACTGAATACAATTTACCATTGGGCTGATTCTGAAAACCATTCTGAGGTCATTTCCCGATGTATGCCAGTGGGGAGAGTTCTTCCATACAATGTAGAAGGCATTCTAGGCAGCTTGTTGGCACTGCATCTTACACAATTATGCCATCAGGGTTAGTGTAACTGATATGTGAAGGCTAAATTACAGGTGCTGTTGGAAATAAATGAGAGAAGCTGGACTGGGGTAATGCATAAAGGTGCCCCTCTAATCCATACCCACAACAAAGCAAACATACCCCAGTATTGTTCTCAAATAAGGGAACCAGACATCCTCATTAATGAGCCTCTTTACTTATTTTAGGATGATTAGTGCCCCATAATCCAGATACTGAAAGGACAGCCTTAGACTCTATTCAGCAACAGAAGATCAACAGTAGCATGAAACGAGGATGGAGGACGTGTGCAGCAGAGGATTGTCTCTGAACCATTTCAAAAAGGTTTTCTCTCAAATACATGCTTTTTCATGACTTCAAAAAAACATAATTCTGCACCCTATCCCTTTCGTATATCTCCCTAAAACCAACCTTCCATGGGTGATCTCAATATACTGCTACGGAAACAAACAACAAACGAGACATCCGCTGATCAGACAAAAGCACTCATAGGGTTGGAGAGTTCAATCAGAGGGTAGCGACTACAATGTTCTTGAGTGTGATAGTATTTTCGTTATCACAAAATAATATTTTGCACAGTGCCTTCTTAACGAGACATCCGCCAATCAGACAAAAGCACTCATAGGGTTGGAGAGTTCAATCAGAGGGTGGCGACTATCATGTTCTTGAGTGTGATAGTATTTTCGAAATCACAGAATAATATTTTGCACAGTGCCTTCTTAAAGTAGTCCTCCTTTAATAACTGGAAGGGATTTTTGTTTCTGCCCTGCCTTGGGGGCAAATGGTTTTAGTTCTTGTTTTATCATGTCCTAACTTGTACCTCACTGGACAGCTGAGGTGCACTGATTGCAGCTCTGGCACAAGTGGTTTTGGAGCTCCAGGTGAAAATACCATTTCCATTTGGATGCTACTCCCTCGCAACCCTACCACCCAAGCAGCAGGGTCCTTTTCAGGCTATTTGTTGTCATAGGGCACCCTCTTGTGGCACTTTGTGGTAGTGGTGCAAGGCAGATGCCTGCAATTGCAAATATAGCACCAGCCCTGACTAGTTGTAAACCAATGATCTCAAGTATTGTGAATCAGATACACCTATGGTTGTTGAAAAGAGACACACCATGTGTGTGAAGTTTTGCATAGATCAACAAGATATCTTTGCGTATTCACCAAGTCCCCACACAGCCCTTGATATTGAAGGCTGCCTGGATGGATGGGACCCTGTATATCTCAAGGTAGGTAGCAACGTTAATTAAGTTTGTCAGCTAAACACCTAATTAAAGTGCAGCCTGCACCCAGGAATCCTGCGTTCAAAGTGATGCGTAGGACTCTTTTTAATGTCTGGAGCTTCTCCTATTTCCTCACTGGTGTGCCTCAGCAGCACAGTGCAGGACACAACGAATTGCCAGGTGCATAAATCAGTAACAAAAATGACAGACAAACTGTAGAGTTCAGCATTCTTTTGCAGAGCACAAAAACTACTTCAAGAGTGAAAGAATGACATAGGCATGTGAGAATGAACAATGAAATATGCTTTATACCACAGAAAATACTCTCACAATAGCAACTGCGCCTTTCCGCTGAGGGAAGAAATCATCATTTTTCTGACTAAGCTCAGAAGAATGGCAAGCATGCTGGTTGGTTGGCGGAACAGGAGTGCCCTCACGCATAAAGCTGTCTGCCATCAGAAGTCTTATACCCAAAGCTTGTGTGAGCGAACAAATCTTACAATTTTAATTCCAGCCATGATTGGAGACACAGCTTGCTTAGAAGTCAAGATAGCGCTCTGAAGCCATGGCAGTAGGTAGGCCAATTCTTGCACTTTGATTAGAAACCTGGTGGAGAGGAATATATGATGTCACAACGCAAACAATTACAACACATGCTTTTACAACACACGGTTTTTACATCGCAACTATCGTTACATCGCATGATTTTACAAAGCATACCATTACAACGCATAATACTTTTAGGGCAACGCTGGGGTAAGTGTTGGATAGTGTAGGGGTAAAAATTACTATTCCCACTCCAGTGAGTGCAACAGCAGGGTAAGTGTTGGATAGTGTAGGGGTACAAATTACTATTCCCACTCCAGTGAGTGCAACAGTAGGGACAGTTTTGTATAGCGTAGGGGTAAAAATTACTATTCCCATCTACTCCAAAACCCATACCCACCCTAAAGCTAAAAAATCTCTATTACTTACCTTATAATGCATTCTAATAGCATGCGTTGTAATGGTATGCGTTGTAATGGCATGCGTTGTAGTGACATGTGTTGTAATGGCATACGTTGTAATGGCATGCAATGTAAAGGCAGTTGCGTTGTAACAGTTGCGCTGTGAAAGCAGTGCGATGTAATGACTGCATTGTAATGGATGTTTTTCCGATGGAGAAGTGCCTCTATTTATGATGTGTGGAGCATTCACCATATGGGCCCCTTCACGCTACATGGTACATATCCCGCCTCTCCTTCTTCATGTAGTTCCACCCTAAGTAGAATACGTAGGAAGTAGAGGTGGGCAAGACAGCAAATTGTTGATCCAGAGCTGAGCCTGTGGACTGGGTTGCCTCTTACAGCCACAACGAAAGCCAAGACATCAATAAATTTGGCATGTAAATGACATAATCAAAAAAGTTGGAAAAGGCTGTAAACATAAAACTATCCTTTTCTTGAAGGCTTGTGTTTCACATTTTACATTAGATTATATCACTGCATTGATATCAGTTAAAATTTATATTTTTAAACATGACTTTCTCTTCTCATGCCTTGTTATCACTGCGTTGAGTGCACCGAGAGATGTAAGCTTGTCGGTGCAATGTACATTTGCCAATACTGATCTACGTGGATATCATTATTATCTAGTACACCATGCATACATTTTTATATATCCTACATCCTGAAATTAATATATTGAATGAGCTTTCAGATCTGATACTCTGTCAAAAAGGGACACAAGGAAGTAAAGTAATTTGCCTAGAATCATACAATTAGGTCACTTGGGGAAGGTAAAATGTGTTTAAGCAGGAATTATTTAGCCTGAGACATTTTCTGCTCAGACCACCCTCCTACCAGAATGCTGTGTACCTTTATTACGTGGAGTAAATCCCTTGGATACATATTTCACTACTTTTTACTGATGGCATTCAGGTAATTTTACTCATTTTTGTGAAATGACATGTTATTTTGCGGTGAAAAACGTTATGCAAATTCGCAAAAACCTAACCTTGAAGTGCAGCAATATAGCTTTTTTGTTTTTCAAGTTCTTAATACTGGCTGCCACTTTAAGGGCATATATTCTACGATTTTAACGTGCAGCAGGGGCTCATGAATGAGTGATGAAGCCACATGATTTACGATCAATGGGCTTATGTGAGCATCTCATTTCAGAAGTGGCAGCAAGACGTGATGTACCCAGATATAGCAAAGCATATCTCCATCTGCGAGTTACTGCTGTACGTACACGCCATGCCTGTCCTCGTACAACCCACTGGTGCAGCCCACTAAAAGCCAAGCACACTCAAATGCAATTTTGCAAGATTTAATCAAGCACATTTATGTTTTAAAGTGCAAGGGATTTAGGAAGCACGTATTCATGTTGTAAGGAGCACTTCTAAGGATTCTTTATCTAGCCCATATCAAACACAGGGGTGTATCCTGCACAGACACCGATGAAACCTTACAGGTCCTTGGGTTCCTCATTGTGTACAAAACATCTAAGTGCAATGATTGCTCTTGAGCAAGCGATGAGAGAAAGAGATTTGCACAGGCCGCCATTTTCTCTCTGCGTCCTGATGCACCCTAATCTCCCAAAGGGCTGGTGGTAACGAGTGTCCAGAAATAAAGCAGCAGCTAGGCTTGGAAGATAAAATTGTTTGATGGTGAAGTGCTATAATTACATACTGTACATCAAGGTCCATCAACAGTTCACGCGAGGGCAAAGCGGAGCAGCCAACTTAATCCCTTTGCTGGCGTATCTCTCGGCTTTGTCTAACAATACCCCTTTTTGTTCATGCTGGTGGCAGGAACAAGTTAACTTAAAGCAGAAGAATAAATAACGGGAAAAAATATATTACATACTTAAATGTTCTAAAATATTATTCAGTCAAAAAGTTCTGGGAGAAGAAAAATTCTTTCTTTTGCGTGGAAATATAATAAACCTACACTTGGATATTGTTAATGGCAAAAGGGGAAACTAATGCACAAGTATCATATTAGCGGGTTCGAGCAGGAATCGACAAATGCTTCCATTTTCTGACTGCACTGCATAGTTTGCCCAATTGCAGCATGCAAGAGAACATTTCTGTAGGCATGGTGTACTGATCCTATGTTATTCAAAGAAGGCTTCACAGGGAGAATGCTGGCCGCACTGGAACAGGAACCTTTTGTTCCCAGCAAAAGGAGTTCATTCTCCCATTCTAGTCCTTCTCTTTCGCCACTGATGCTAATCCTGGATTTTACAAGTTTTGCATAGTTTCTTCCTCTTTTGTCACACCTATACTGCTGCCGCAGCACGCCAATCAGACTCCAGGCTCCTGAAAAGAGCCAGACCTTCAGTGCACACCTAGCAGTTAACACAACTGATAACATTTAAGCACAATCTAACACATGCAGCACAATTGCATGTGTGGGTATGCCACGTTAATGGTCTGGTCTGGAGACAGCTTTAGGTGTTTTGCTAGTCTCATTTAATAATTTTAAAAAATCATAAATAAAAATGCTGTCTAATGTAGAGGGGCTTTGGGTCAGGACTCTTCATCCATTGGTCTATTTAATGGACATTTACATTTTGCATCCACCAACCACAGAATAGGGCAATGGTCAGATTGTGTCAGCCATTAGCGCTCTTGTACTGTGTGTGTGGCATTTGTGTGGTCACATGTGCACAGCAGCCTAAAAAGGTGCGCACTTCAGTTTCAGGGCTGGTGGGCCAGTACTTCACTTTGCTACTGCTTTGTTCTTTCCTTTGCATATCCTTTTCAATTTTTTAGGCACCCTTTTGTGTTAACGTATGTCTTCATGTCGTCATAATTCAATGCCAATAGTGTATTTTCTATGCTGCAGTAAGTATCATATCTTCTTGTGATGTGCATTACAACTACAAGAGTTTCTATATCTGTTGCAAATTGACCTGCCTAAGTGGAAGGACATAAACGGGTCTAATAAAATTGCACGTAAAGATTCCTTTAAAAAAAAATTCAAACATATGGATGCTAGATTAAAATGGCAACGTGTTTTATTTCCTTTTTCTGTTTTTTTGCCGCCTACTTGCAATAAAGTTAAAAAAACATTCACCCATTGCACAAGCTTACCAACGCCAGATCTATTGGCTCTGCCAGCGCTTGTTTAATGTAATGCAACTTGACCACCACGTCAATCAGATCAATAAAACTATTTTGCAACAAAATATGATGTCCAGATGTGATAAAAAATTCCTGCATCTATTTTACTGAGCGAGAATTGGGACTTGGGGAATGAAAATGACAAGATAGCAGATGTCTGCAGCTGCACGCTAACCTTGAATTAACCACTATATGGTGATTGAACTGCTTCAGTCACAGCCTCCCTGTAACCAGCGAAATGGCTACCGCCACCCATGACAACAGAGGGTACCAGAGCTCTTTGTAGGGAGTTCTGTGGTTAAAGTTTAGAAGAACGTGAGCAGACAGAAGAGTTTTCCCCTTAAGGGGGAGCAAGATACTGCTTTCTGTTTGAGATGTGCAGTAGCGTGCAGGTGCCTGGTAGCACACTGCTTCTCCAGCCATGCCCAGCATATGGATGATAGCTTCCAATTCGGTCTCCACGTAGACAGCTGTCAACAAAAGAGCCTGAAAAGTGAAACCGATCCCACCAGATGTTTTCGCGCAGCCCCTGTAGCTTCTTCTTCTTCGATGCCACATCTTCTGCCTGGTCCCTTCTCCCTCCCTCTTAAATAGACCTACAGGTCTCCCTGACTCTCCCCTGTTCCTACCTGCTCCCTTGTCCATCTCTTTTCTCTACCTGCCATTTTCTATGTTTGCTCAAACTCCCTTTGTCCCTTCTCTCTGCCTGCCCCTCGCCCTGCATCCATCCCCCTTCTCACTTACTGTCTCTTTTCTCCACCTGCCATATTCCGATTCTGCCTCGGTGGTTTATAAACCCTTCTTTTATGTTTTTGACTTCCGCCCTCGTCTGTTCACTCTTTCCACTTCTTGGCTTCCTCTCGCCCTCAGTCCTCCCCCTTTCCTCATCTTGTAGCCCCTCCTCTTCGCTTAATGCTGTTTTCTGCATGATGTGAGAACCCCCCACCCCATAATTAATATTAAGTAAGATATCATACTGTCCCTTTGAACCTGTTCTTTGTACAGCATTTTGATATGCAAATGCTTAAGACGCGCTTAGTAAAACCTATAGGTAAACACTTAGGGGCAGATTTATGATGGGAATGCGCCACGTTTTTGTCACGCAACTGCAGCGTAAATGTGGCGCATCCCTACGACCCATTTACAACTTACAACGTGACGCATCTAGGCAGATGCGTCACGTTGTAAAGCCCTGCGCCACTTGTGGGCGTTCCGGCGCAGGGTGGGCGTTCCGGGGCAGGTGCGCCTCGCAAAAGTGGCTGAGTGAAATATATAAGATTTCACTCAGTCACTTTCAGGCCAATGCTGCGTCAAAACCCTGCGCCTGCTTGAAGCAGGCGTAGGTCTTGACGCAGCATTGTATAGATGGGGCACCCCCGAGCCTTGCTGGAGCTGCGTCGCGGTTGCCACATTGTAAATGCGGCGCACCATGGGTGGCGGAGCAGCGGCGCAAAATAACTGCCGCATCCCTGGGGATGCGCCAGTTATCATAAATCTGCCCCATAGATGCAATCTCCCGAGGCTTCTCATTTCCAGCACTTAGTGCAAGTGGCTTCCATGGACAATGACACACCCAGTGCAGGTGTTCTGAAAGCACAACATGACTTTCCTTCCTCTGACCAAGCAGGTGATTGACCTCTCAGAAAGTCATAACATCAAAATCACCACTGCCAAATAATGACCACCAATGTTCTTTTGTTCATTTTTAAAAGAATTTGAGGCTGCTCGCCCCCCTCCCCACTCATCTCAAGCTGTTTACTAAATACATGCACAGAAATAATTATGCCGGTAAATCATGGGTCAATGAGAAGCGATGCTAATCCCAAAGTCAGAAAAGACTGTTGCATAAGTGAAGTTTTGCAGGCTAAAGAAGAAACAGGGTGAAAGCAACAATTGCAATTAAATCATAACGTTTTATTACGGTTAGAACTCAGACCCTAAAAAGTCAGGCCACAATGACACGATATTCATCTTTAAGGCGTTCCTAGTTAACACGATTTGGAAACATGGTCGTTGCTGTTGCCACTTGAATTGACTTTACTTCACTGTTGCTAAGAGCCAACCCACCTACCTACCCCATTACATTAATGCTAAGGACTTTGTTAAAAAAAGGTGTGTGACGTTGTGAAGATTTTCTCGTGCAATTTCCCAATCATTCTTGTCAATACTATAATTACTACTGTAGTTAGTGAAGTTTCCTGCAATGGTGGATTTTCACGTTAAAAAAGGACCATCACACCCTTAAAAAAAAAAATCGATTAAAAATAGCCAGTATCCATCCAACAACAAAGTTATATAGAAAACGGTTTTTCGATGAACTTGTGAGAAAGTGGTCCATTAATTTTTAATATCAGCAAGAACGCGCGAGGGACTGTGCCCAGTTTACGGGGGAAACAATGCCATGGCGCGCGTGTAGGGAAAGCATGATAGTCCACAAAATGCGGCTAGGCCAAAAATCAGCATCTCCGTGAGGCTGCTTGGAATAGAAGCTTGCATGCCACTCAGTGGCGTAGCGTGGTCCACAGGGGTGGTTGCCAAAGGTGCCAATTTCTTAGGGGTGCAAAATTTTAAACAAAATTATTGCACCCCCTAACCCGTGGACCATTAGCACTTTCTGAACTAACTGTCCATGGGTTAAGGGGCGCAAAACGTTCTTTTAAAATTTTGCCCCAGGCGCTGGCAAACCACGCTACGCCGCTGACACCACTTGTTAAAATATCAGGATAGGGACTATGGGCCACATGTATCAAGCCTTTTTCCCATTTACAAACTGGTAGATTCTCAGAATTGGCCCGTTTGTGAATTGGAAAAAGCCTTTTGGGATGTATCATCCCCAAAGGCAATCGCAAAATAGAGAATTGCAAAATTTGCGATTCTCTGTTTTGCAAATGCAATTAAGGAATTGCAAATTACCACCAACTTCAAGTTGGTGGTAATTTGTGATTTTCTTTAAAAAAGCACATTTTTGATTTTTTTAAAGTGTCATATGTCGCACATACATGCCTTTGGGCATATAAGAGCACAAGATTTGCACACATGCATATTTCAGGGGTGCAGCAGGGTGTCCTTTTGGTACCCTGGCAACCTTGAAATTGCATTCTCAATTTGCAATTCTCTAATTGGTAATCGCAAATTGAGAGGGTCTTCCCATTCATTCTTATGGGCCTCCTAGCCCATAGGAATGAATGCGTTCTCTTCTGGGCAGGGCTTCACCTGATTTTTCAGGATGGACTATTCATATGAGGAGGATCAGCAGTGATTTGCATATGGTGGGCCTATTACAAGAGTAGCACAGTAGGCATGAAACATTGGGTTTGCATGCTACCCACAGAGTGGACTAGTGGTTTAAACTATTTGCAAGGATTCATCTCTCCACCTTTTGTGTGTTTTTTATAACCAGACGGTAAAACACAAATCAACATTTTCATATAAAATGCAAAAAAGTAAATGTATTCATAATTGCTGAATAATGTGATGAAATATGGTGCAATATGACGTTCTGTAGTAAAGAGCTTGTTTAGCGGTGTCCTAGAAATAAACCATACAATAGATTGTATGGAGGTAATTGCTTAAGGGAGGGTGCAGGTTGACTCGCAACAGGGACTTGAGAAGTGTATGCATACCGGTGTGGCCATTGTAGGTGAGATCGTGTGTGCTTGGACTCTGAAGCAAATTCACTGTTGATTATTTCTTCAATTTATGGAGTTTACGGTGATGGTATTAGAGGAAAAATCCTCTCACCATATGAGTGTTTTAGGACAATCTAACGAATGGAGCGCTTACAATTTCCATTTCTACAGAACAAAAGCATGGCCCAAAAAGTCAACAGCCTGAACAGGCAGGCACAAGCCCATCCAAAACAATATGGCAGCTCTTCCTGTTATGCCACAAAGGTCATGCGGGATCGGTCTCTGCAGTGTACTTAGGGCACGCGCACTGTTCTTGGAACCTCTGTACCGTTGGAGGACGTGTTTTCATTCAGTGTCATTGTTTTACTGCTTCCCATGTTTATTTGGACAGTTTCATAGTGCCGGGTAGGAAATATCTTGTTTGGCAGGGAAACCTTGGAAAAGAAAGTAAACACATGCTGATTAGCAGACAGTGAGACCCATCTTCTGCAGGCTGCTGGAGAGTGTTTTGCCCTGGCTTTTGGAGTCACAGCGAGAAGATATGCTTGGCTAGCTGCCTTCTGACCACTTCCAAGGCACTCTACCAGGACAGCAAGTAAGAGGGATCAGTGGCCGAGTTCACACTGCAGAGATGTGTCTATAACCTTTTGTTCACAGGCCACGTCGGCCTTATGTCCTTATAAATATGAGTGTTATTGAGACTGATCATAAATGCACCTATTATTTGATTGACAATTTGTGGTTTGAGCTCTAAATGGTCAATATTTACATTATAGCTGCAGAAAGGCCACGAGCAGGGGGCCCTCTGTCAGCATAAATTGATCTTCAGAGAGACTCAAAACGAGGTCACCCCTTCATAGGCAGGAACAAATCAAGGGTTTAGGATGTTCAGCAGGCTTGGGACTATATCAGAGAGCCGTGCCTAGGTCAAAGCCACCAACCTGATCCTGGCCCACCCAAGCGCTATTACAATCGAGCCACCTTTAGGTGCATTTGTTGTGCAGTGAAATGACTTTAGAGGCTGAGGGGCAACGTGAGGGTAGATAGTGGTATCCTTTGTAAGCCTAATATCACTTTTGGGCAGTTCTTTAACTCGTGAGATTCAAGCACTCTATGAATCTTTTAAAGTAGATTTGATTGTGTTTCTAGTTTCAGTCACTGGTTATTACTTTCTGCTACCAATCATAGCTTATTGGCATGTCCTTTAGTTGAATTTCCAATAAAGATCGTGTGAGGAACTGTGGCAATACCGATTGATGACGGTTAAAGGTCATGCACTGCTTTATTTCTGGATATCAGATGTATGATTTCACTTCTGGGTAAATAATACCCCAGCTCCTGGCATGCCTGCGCCCATCCCACTCAGTTCAGCATTACAAGTGGGCTATTTGGGGAGACTGTCAGCCTAAGGAGGCAGGCCAAGGTCTCAAGAGGTGTGAGATGCCTTCTGTGGTCCCTCCAGATCATGGCCCTAAGTCACCCTGACAGGTAGCTCACAATATCTATGCTATCTCTGCTCATTGAACCCAGACACGAAGGCATGCACATGCAAAACATTCATGCAAAGTAACAACAAGGAGGTAGGTAGAAACTCAGAATCTGAAGGTATCTCCTGCCAATCACCCTCCCTTCCAATACTAAACACTGAAAGAGAACAAAATAAATACAGAACATGTGACCAAAACTATGATTTGTCAGTGTTATGTCATGTAAGATCGTGAATCCCTTGAGGTGGGAATATCAATCAATCAATAAAACCATTTGTAAAGCCTGCTACTCACCCGTGAGGGTCTCAAGGCGCTGGGGGGATGGGT
This sequence comes from Lissotriton helveticus, assembly GCF_964261635.1. Taxonomy (NCBI): domain Eukaryota; kingdom Metazoa; phylum Chordata; class Amphibia; order Caudata; family Salamandridae; genus Lissotriton; species Lissotriton helveticus. Next base: position 1,096,351,570 of record NC_136059.1, read on the forward strand.
GCTGCTACTGCTCAAATAGCCAGGTCTTGAGTAGCCTCCTGATGGTAAGTAGGTCCTGGGTCTGCCGTAGGAAGATGGGGAGGGTGTTCCAGATTTTGGCGGTGAGGTGGAAGAATGATCGCCGCTGGTGGTCGCTCTTCGGATGCGGGGGATGGTGACGAGGGTAAGGTCGGCGGAGCAGGGCTGGCGGTTCGGGGTGTAGAAGGTGAGTCGTCTGTTGAGGTATGCAGGTCCGGTGTTGTGGAGTGCTTTGTGTGCGTGATGGGCAGCCAGTGCAGGTCTCTCAGGTGGGGTGTGATGTGGCTGCGGCAGGGCATGTTGACAATCAGGCGTGCAGAGGCGTTCTGTATGTGTTGTTGTCGTTTCAGGAGTTTGGCCGAGGCTCCTGCGTAGAGGGTGTTTCTGTAGCCTAACCTGCTGCTGACGAGGGCCTGGGTGACTGTTCTTCTTCTTTCGGTGGTGATCCACCTGTAGATCTTGCGGAGCATGCAGAGGGTGTTGAAGCAGAAGGATGAGACAGCGTTGACTTGCTTGGTCATGGAGAGTGTTGAGTCTAGGATGACACCTAGGTTGCGGGCGTGGTCGGTGGGTATCGGTCACCAGGAGTCGTCTCAAGCCGAGGGGGTGGAGCTGAGGATGAGGACTTCCATCCTCATAATGTAATTCTTTGGGATGATCGCAGACCACTTCTTTAATTGGGTCAACATGAGGGACAGGGGAAGGGGTTAACAGCATGCTGTGGAGTAAATACTTATTTACCCTACCAGTGGTGCCTTGATTCATTTAAACATATCTTATGAGCTTCCTTCACGTTAAAATGTGAACGTTCATACTTTGTGCCCTAACATATGTTTCAGTTTATTTTCCTAGGCATGGTTTGAAACCTGATTTAATCTTGAGAATAATTACAACCGTGCACAGTCCACTTGGCTCGCATTCTACATTGATGTCATTGGTGTTTAGCTGCTGCTTCAGGCCTTAGCGGTGGGACTACTTGTGCGGTTGTCTTGCCACCATCGTAATGTGAGCACAGAAAAGCCAATGTCCGGATGTGCATACTTCCTCCCACTTTACCTAATCATGAAATGAGACTGTTCTTGGTCTCTGGCCATACCCAGCCTGTGTGTCCTTCAATGTTGTGAAATTGTTCTTTTTATTCCCTGATAATTTGTTTGTTACACTGCATTTATCTGTTTGAAGAATTACAGCATGGTGTCAGCAAACCTCTATATTTTTCTAACTCTACATTTAAATAGAATTTGTACTTAGAATGGGGAATAAATAATGTGCACGCGGAATTACCAGGTTTAAATCTATATTCCATACCCGGAACAAATCTGCCTTCATATACCACTTTCTAGGTGCAGGTGGTACATGGAATTGAGGGAGCTGGCATGTGGTTAGCGGCGAGGGTTGGGGAGGACGCTCAAGGCTGTTGGCTGGCAGGTGGGAGTATTTCATGTATACCTTGCTGGCAGAGGGGCCAGACAGACATGGACTGAAGCTAGGATGAATTTGCAGAGCGAACCCCGATGATTTTAACCATCAGATTTTCCAAAAAAATCAGGTCTGGAGTTTCCGCACCCGGAAAATTTGGAAGTGGAATAACCGGTTATATTTGGACAGAGTAATATCTCTCCACAGCATTCTGCTTTACCCATTTCACGATCATGCCCTTGGTAATTTTGCTCTTTTTTTCTCAGTGCACAGGCAGCAGTTTGACTGATAACCGCAACCAGATTTCAAGTCATGTGGGACACCCAGTGCTTTAAATAGAAATATAAAAGGGCAGGTACTCGCAATTTAGATTACCTGTTTGCTTCTGAGAAGTGCTGGTACTCCCCCATTAAATGTATTGCAGCAGTGCTGAGAAGTGCAGGTACTCTCCCTTTCAAATTAAAGAAGTGCAGGTATGCAGTTCCGGCCATTTAAAGAACTGGGGAAAATACATCACACAGCAGAGAAGTTGGTATGTTATGGGGGGCTAGGCGGTAGGTAGAGGTATGTGTGCACAATGATGGTGGTTAGATGTAAAGGCATACAGTGTAGTGCAGCTTGCACAATATTTGTCTTCTGATTTTAGATAGACAAGGACAACTTCCGACTCCGGTGTGTTCCACTCGGGCCCTTAAACTGGCGAACTAAGAGCCACGAATTACAAAAATAATCCGTCAGCAAAAGTATGGAAGGTTTCTGAGGAAAGCACGCGATAACTGTGTCTGGTAACTATGATGTCGTTTACTGGCCAAGATAAGGCGCTTCTAAACTGTTCTCTCATTTCGGCGGGAAGCAAACATTGCCCGACTGATATGGCCGGCTGGCCACCTCTGGTTCCTTGCACGACAGATGTTACCCGCGCGCCGCCCTCGGTGGCGCAGATATCGGCCTCACCACTCCACAATGGCGGCTCAATGTCAAGTACGCAGCACCAGCTCGCCGGTATTCGGGCCTCAATAAGGGCCCAAAGCATTTCCTTCCACCGAACCCCGCAGCAGAGGGCTCGCATCCGCCAGGCCCGATCAATTCATCAGCAAACAAAGGTAGGAAACGGCTGGATCCCCGAGCACGGCCGGGGCCCCCGTGAGTCAGGGCTCTGGAACTCGAGCCCGCTCTTCCGCAACCAGAAAACATTCCCAATAAACACAGGCACGCGCCTCGGCAACCGCGGCCCCTCAGCCCTCGATGACGAGGAGTGTGTGCGGCCTGCAGGGGGTCTACGGTCCCTCGCGCGGCTCATTCGGACAGGAAGCAGCAGGAGAAGACACCGCAGACCCGGGTGCCCTCCTCACAGCATGTACTTTCCCACAACTAAATACATGTAAAGTTTGGTAAAGTTTGGCATAGCAGGGCCTCAGGCGCGCTGAACCTAGGGACGCACATACGCACTGCCCTACACCTATCATATGTTAATAAAAAATGCAGGTCGAAAAGAAATTCTACTGCGTCATCAAATATTTACCTGCACTTAGGTTTTAAAAGGAGCATTAGTCCGGCGCCTTATGTCAGAAAGGCCATTATGTTTCTCCTGCTTTGTAACACACTACCCATGGTACCACTTTGCAGAATGAGCTGCACAGGGCTTTTAGTGGGATGAAAAACGTTGGGGGCCGAGTCTCTAAGAGGGAGAGGCCTATGTTTTAAAGGCGTGGTTTAAACATAGAAACCACATTTCTGTGATTTCCATAGTGTGCCACTCGGTGAGTTTCTGTTATTGCATCCAGATATAGGAACGTAGTACCCGACATTCACCCAGCCGCGGCTCGTGCAGGTAAGAGCGGTGGGGCCGGGTGGGGGGGATTTCGACAGATGATGAGAGAAAATTAAATAAATACATTTCCCTCGTTGTCTGTCGAAATCCCTTCCCCCCACCCCCCACTGGGTCCCACCGCCATCACCTGCACGGGCCACAGCTGCATACACCTAAAAACACCCTTGACCGTTGACTTTTTTAATGGTTGTCTCTGTGTGCTCTGCAGGGAGGCCAAGGATTGGATGACCATTTATTCTGACAGCTTTTTACCTACTGAGAGAAACTCTTACGGCCTTCAGCCACCTTTCCTGAGCTTCAGCTGTTCACCGTATGCGCTATACAAGAGTAATATGCTCATTAGCCCGTTTCGTGCGTCGAACGTTCAGCGCCAGTGCTGAACGTTCTAAGAAACGGGTGTGGCCGCGTCGGCCGTTGGACGTGCGCAGCACTATGGAGGTAGTGCTCGCAACGCCCAACGGCCGACGGCAGCACTAAAGGGGTTAAACTAATACAAAAACACAACATCATGGGAATAGCTAACCCTCGAATGGAATGGAAGATTCAGTAAAGCGTGAAATTTAAACAGGCACTAAGTCAGGGACATGGCTCACCTGTACATTTATTACATTAATTGTTCAGAAATCGTAAGTGTTTTTCCCAGTAAAGTTAAGAATGGGAACATAGGGCCTAATAGGTGCCCGTTTTAATATCCATTGTAAAATACCACCAGATCTGAAACCTGTAAGGACCCAGCCCACTTAAAGCCCTGGAGCTGTAAATAAAATATGTTACGTTTGGTGTATCTTTAAAAAGTTTGCCACCACCCATAGCCCCAGAATGCTCTTATGAAGTACATCCTTAAAGCGAAAGGCATTCCCTAAAAAAAGGCTGTGCTTAGAAGCAGACTGCTAATTTCTCAAATTAGTTTTTACACTTCTGTATATCCTGCTGAGGCCCTGTCGCTGAGGCATAGTTGCACTCATCCAAAAGAAGGCAATGCTTTCACCAATACATCAAAACTATCTGAGGTCTCCCGAAGGTCAAAGTTCATAAAGACTCAGTCAGAATACAATTTCTTGAAGAGGAAGCCTTCCTATCATAAATCTACCTTACCGACAAGCCAGTATCAACGAAAATTCCGTTGCACGGGAGCCACCATTTTGGAGGACTTCCTGCAGGCCTGCTGCCAATATTAGCGAGTAGTAAAGACGACTGGGGAGGTTACGTATAATACCAACAGTCAACAAGAATCAGTCAGACAACGTTTATTAATCAGAGCTCTCCTTTCAGGGCATTACAGCCACAGTACACAATCTTACAGAGAAGTGACTTCAACTGTGAACCCAGAAGAATCACCAGCATGATAAGAAGGTCAGTGTACACAGGGCGGGGGATCTAATTGAAAGCTCAACACAATAGGCAATTTAGCAGAGGGTGGTGACTCATGGAAAATGTATAAAACTGTCAAAAGTTTGAACCTAATTCTAACACTGAACACTCTTCCACTAAGTTGCACTGAAATAATTTATTTGGCAGAGCTGTGCCATGTCACTCATTCAGTCATTCTTGCACAAACGTAAAACCACCAGGACCATAAAGGGACACCTCTGCTCATAAATTTGACAGTAAAATGGCGGAATGACGTATTGAAGAACAAAGGTGATCTTGGCTTGCCATTAGGGCCCAAATACACAAATATGAGAAAATGTCACTAAAAATTCTCTACAGCAGTTTATGAACCATGAATAGTGGTCCAAATTGTGTTGTATTTGACGAAGTCAATGACATCTTGCAAACATTGGTAAGAGCCTTCTGTCATTTAATACATTCAATGTCACTGTATTGGGAGACCGACTGTCTTGTCTGAAGGCATCTTCTTATTAGAGCCCATTGCTATTAAGTACAGAGCAAGCAAAAAAAAAGGCATCAATAGATAATTAGACAAAATAAATGACTTAGATAAATGTTACTAAAAAAAGAGGGCAATGAAGAAAAAGAAAGTAAGATACAAAGAAAGAGGGGAAGAAAAACAGTGAAATAGAAAAGGAAAGAGCAACAGAATTAATTAGGCAAAGGAGGAGGAAAATAATTAGAGGGGAAGATAGACAGAAAGAAACGAAGTAAGAAAGAAAGCACCATTAAAAGGAGTAAAGAAAGAACCAATGAAAGAAAAAATGAAAGAAAAAGTAAACAAATATTGTAAAAAACAACTTCGAAAAATGCACAAGGAAAGACGAGTAACAAAGTGATAGAGGTAAAATATCGTAAAGAAGGTAAGAAATGCTCACACCAATATAAACCTGAGTCTGTCCTCCACATTGGTCGTCTTGTTTTTTCTCCCCATTTAATGGATGTGCATTTCTTTTTTCCAAGATCCGGAACACTCGTTATACAGCTATAGAGAAATGTACATTGATTTCAAACAAGCCATTTCTGCTTCACAGTGTAGTTCCGTACTAGGCCTTGAGTGGCCCAATACGGCGCACTAGTAGACTCGCTCGCGAAGTAGTGCATGGCCCCGTGCCATATTCAGCCATGCGTAGCCCTAAAAGCCTGTATAGAATTGTGCCCGAAATGTGCCTCGAATTAGACGTTGCATAAAGGTTTCTTTTATTCAGCCCTTCCCACATGATCTGGAGCGGGTCAACTCAGGCCTCAACCAATCCGGAGAGGCGCTCAACAGGCAGTTAGGTTTTGTTTACCAAGCTCAGGAACAAACGTATGGAATGATTTAAACAGCTAAAAGGAAATGTACTGTATGCAAAAAAAACAGTAACATGGCAAAACTAACAGCACTATCTTGTTACAAACACTTGGCAACCTGTCCAAACCACTAGGTCAAAAAAGCACTATGGAGTCTGAACGGTGCGCCTGCCAGCAGCACTCCCGACTCCACGACTCGCTCCCATCATCACCACTTCATTTGGCAATGGCTCCAAAGCCTCCTTCCCCTCTCAACGCGCTGCACATAATGGCGGCCCGGCCTTATCCGCTCCAGAGGCTGCCTGTAGGGAAATGGGCCAAGGACCTCTTTCTCATAAATGTTGTAGAATGTGTTCCCTCAAAAGGGACCTCTGAGGCCCTGAAAGTTCACACACGTGGATAGGGTTCGCTTCTCAACAATAAAACTGGATCAGATTCAATCATGCACAATTGCATAGTAAAATAATAAATAGTGTTATAATCTTTAAACATGTGCTGGGGCGATTAATTTTTAAATAATGATTGATAAGGTCGTTTGGCATTATTCCAAGTGCCTCAAACGATTCTTAACTAAAGAAAGGAAACATGGAGTGTGCGAAAATTACAAAGTTTGGTAATGTAAAGAAGAAATTCCTTGTTAGACTTTAGGCCTTCAACTTCTACAACCAAGAATGCAAACATAAGTTCTCTTTGTAGCCACTGTGGAAAACAACTTAGGGTCCTATTTGGAGTTTGATAGTTGGAGTACTTAAACGCCAACAGGGCAGAATACCCTGTCACTTAAGTCATGGTTCCCCTACTTCTAGCCAGGTGAGCCGCCATTATTATCAGCGCATCTGCTGGCTCTGGCTGGGGAAACCGTTGACCAGTAGCTCAAATCATACTGGGTCATCAGTTAATGAATACAAGAACATATACCCTATTTAGGGCAGACAGTTTGATGGTATGTTTTTACCTGTTTGGGACTGACAGGGAAAGCCTGACCATCCCTAAGAAGAAATAGGACGAATAAGCCCCTTAATTCGCAAAGCATGTCATCAGATGCACATTCTTAGATGGAGCTCATAGTGCAATGAGCATTTAGTCACTGTGCCTTCTTTCTGTACAATTGCTTTTCTTTCACCGTGGTCTTGTTTGGTTGAATGGAAGGGTTCTGCCTAGCTTTGACCTTCTATTCACCTAGAAAAGGGGCAACGTCAGGCCTGGCTCTTGGTTAGTGATCATTCAGAAAGGACATTGAGTTATTGGCAAGAGAGGTATTCCGATACAACGCAGTGCTGTGTACTGTGTATCCATGAACCAGCGAGACACCGCAGTCTGGCGAGCTCTGACATTGGAAAATACAGGTAATCTGCCATAACCTGCATTAAAAGAAAATAGGAAATGTTCCAGCCAAACCATCTTGATTCAGGGAGTTCCGTGACATCCATGTGCTGTTGCTATTGACTACTCAATGAACCCTCAAAGATTGCATCATCCCCCTGTTATTAAAGTAAAATGACAGCCTAAGAAAAAAAAGTAAGCAATCATTCTGTATAGTACTGGGCTTCTTTGGGATGATCGGTCCTCTGCCCCTTCCATGGGGAGGCCATCAATGAGAGACTGGAGACCGCCACGCCGCGGTGGGCCCTCCTTTTGAGTATTTCTTTTAAGAGTATTCACGAAGGACAAGTTACATATTCTATACTGCTCCCTGTCATTGATAATACATCACGTGTAACATTTCTAAATATAAACACCAAAAACTCAGTGTTACAATCGTGCGTTTCGAAGGTTAGTCACTCCTCAGATATGTTTGTGTTTTAAAAAGACACAATAGGAAAGAAACAAACAAAGGGTACGCGATAAAATGATGGGGGACGGAACCAAAGGTTCCTCGTTTAGACATATACATACATAGTAGAAAGGAAGGCAATCATATACCACAAAGAAAACACTAATCAATATAAACTTTCATTTAGGAACCCTGAAAAAAACAGGTGTATACTGAAGACTGGGAGGAAATTTGGTTCCTCATGTAACTCTCCATTCTTTACAATCTGTCAGACACCCCTCGCCCTGCTTTCTATTTCTGCCTATCACCTCCCCTTTATTCTCTAACCCTTCATTCACTCCTATTTTCTTGCCTGATTATGAAGCTCCCTCTCTGTGCCCTGCGCTTTAAGCTTATATTTGACTTTCTTTATCTCTCATCTACTCTAGTCTCTTGCTTTCTCTTGTCTTGCTCTGCACGCCTCTCTGTGTTATCTCCTGTCTCTCTGCTTCTTCCTCTGTGCCTAATTTCTATACTCTTCTTCGGATGCCCCGTCATCTCTCCATCTTTTAGTTTACCATTTAACATCTTTCTTCTCCTCTCTCTCACCTTTTATTCATCTTTCCTTTTTCTTCATTTTTCCTTTATTCAGCCCTCCTCTACATCCTTAGGCTTCACTTTGGGCACCGCCATGTGTAGTCTCTCACCCTGGCTTCCACTCGAGATAGACTCAGGCTTTCTGCCTCTTACCACTTTCCCTCACTTTCTTATTCACTCACTTCCTCTTTCACCTTGACCACTCTCTTTGTCGCCATTCTTTCTTAAATCACTTTCCAGCCTCTCCCATTGCTCGGTCTCCTGCATCTCCCTCTTAGTCTCTCATTGGTGTCCGCCACACTTCTCATTCCTGTCTCCCGCTCTCTCTCTCTCTCTCCCCCTCTACTTCTCCCTACACCCTCTTCTCCTCCTCCCCCTTTTCTGTTCTGCTCTAGGCCGCCACTGTGCCTCTCACTTTCCCGCCCGCCCAATGCATTATAGCCGTCTTCTGAAAGGGAACCCTATGGAAGCCAAGTTTTTAATGTAGAATTTAATAAAAAATTGATTAAGCATCACAGAGCACAAACAAAGCTGTTCCATAAATCTTTCAGCTCTCTTTTTTGTACAGCACTGAAAGAAAACACTGTCTGCCAAAGCAGATGACAGATGCTGGCTTAAAGATAAGTATTGTTTATTTTTTTTCCCCATTTTTTTTTCTTCTGCATATCTTATCATGCAAGGGTATGCAGTCTGCAGACTGCTTACTTGGCTCCAGTGAAAGACCCAACAGATCTGTGGTCCTATTACCACAAGAATGTATTTTCTGCAAAGTTTCATAACCTAAAAACCACGGCTAAGAAAGTTTTTGCTGCATAAATATATATATATATATATATATATATATATATATATATATATATATATATATATATATATATATATATATATATATATATATAATAAATACATATATATGTGTGTGTATATATACACGCACACACATACATATAATATATATATATATATATATTATATAAATATACATAATATATATTTTTTTCAGCTTTTTGAAGATTTCCCGACACTGACTTTTGCAGGATGACAGATTGGTTGAGGGTTTGATGACTGAATCAAACAAAAAATAAAGGAATACAGGATTGAGCCAATGTAGTGTATCAAGGCACATCACTGCAAATACTTTATATGTTGTCCAGTGAGACGTATTTGCAGAGGCCTGAGGAGATACTAGATTTTTGCATAAGTCATTTGGTATTATGTCTGTCTGGATGCCATTGTCGCACAACAATATGATTGATCATTAAGTGAAAGTAGTTCAAAATAAAGAAACCGGGTTCGAGTCTCGGCAACCATGCTCAACATTCTGTGATTCTGGGCAAATAACTTAATCTCCCTGTGCCTACAAAATATGTGTCCTCATGTAATGTAACTGGTGCTATGTAAATCCCTCTGATACCCGGTATCTTAGGGTCTAGTTTGCGCTATATAAAACTCGAAATAAATTAAAAAAAGTAGGCATACCCGATGGTGGAGAATTCTCCAGTAGACCTTCCTATGCCATGCTATTCCTAAATTGAAGGTAATTCCACTTCAGAATTCTCCGGCGGCAGAAAAACTCCCAGCAGAGGATTTACCACTTCCTTCATAAATTGCAAAATAAAAGGCATTGTCATTTGCAATGCCAGTGGCTTAAACTCCCACAAATATGAGACTTATTGCATTGCAAATGCTTGTTATTATATCTGAGAGGCATGGAATTGAAAGCACCCATCACTACATTTTGCAGAGGTAATGTTTTGGGCTTCTCCATATGTTGAAGCCATATACTCTACACCTTTCACTAAATGAAGGCTTCTGTGTGGTCATTCGCCAGCAGAAACTGTGCACCTGTAGCGAATCTGTGCACTGGAGTAAAACCTTTTTTTTTACACAAAAGGCGGAGGCAGCAGTGAATGGGCAATCTGAAAATGTGTTCAATGGTGCACTCACAGGCAAATATCATATTCATAAACATGTTTGATATTTTTTGTCTCGATCAACATGTTTAACAAATGTTCCTCACATTCCCGGAATGTGTATAATCCTTTAGAAAACTCATTTACCTTAAAAAAAATTCTCCTAACAAAAAAGTGTTCGGCGCGCTTGTTTATATAAGCGCAGATCCCATTGCTCCCCATCTGCTCCCTTGAATCGCCCCTTGCTCGTGTCTTTCAGTGTAGGCCACCCTTCCCACCGCAGCCCACACGGATGACCCCAAGGCACCTCACCAGCAGCTCACACCCACAGCCTCTCCCCCCCTCCCCTGACACACAATCTGCCCACCGCACCCAGAGCTGCGCTCTGCAAGGCAGCATATTTCGCTGACTCGAGCCAGATGTGGAGGCATCTCGTTTTACCCTGCTTCGTTTTCCTTTTGTTTTAACATGTCTGAAGCGCCCTGGACCCTGCAGTGCAGCGAGCTGGGGAACAGCTGGAGAGGTTTCTGCGGGAGGGGCCCAGATCACAAGAAGTGCATGCGTGCTAAATCAGTCAGCTGTGACCACCGCAACGAGGTGTCTTCAGAGTGGAGTGCTTGATTCCCTCTCGCTGGGGCACATTTCTCCACCTTTCAAAAGGATGGGCACTTTTTGCTAGGGTTCAAGATCTGCAGAAAATGCCCTTTCGCTCTTTTGCCAATCCGCCGAGTTAAAGGACCAGCATCCTATGAGGCTTCACCAGTCCCCTCTCCTCTGCATTTCCAGTGCAAGAATACAGTATTTCCAAGTATGCAGGAAAAATGCAGAATTGACAGCTTTTTTCTGGTCTACTGCACTAACCTATTTAAAGGGCCACTGTTCTGTGGAACACCACCAGATTGTGCAAAACATCACCAGGCCTCTTTCCTTTGCATGTCTAGACCGAGGTTACAGAGGTTAAGCACATGCATGAAAACCATTGAATTTTAACGTTATGTTGTTCTATTCAACCCATTTAAAGGGCCAGTGTTCTGTAGAACACCACCAGATTGTGCAAAACATCACAAAGCCACTTTGTAATTATACTCACGAGAAAGAGTACATTTATTTCCTGGGTGTTGAAAGGTAGGAAACACCCCTTAGTTATTGGCAGGGCTCGAGAAGGGGTACCACGCGGGTGGACGCCGTCCCCCCACTTATTTTACCGGGTGGACGCCGTCCCCCTGCAAAGATGCCCTTGCTGAGGAATAAAGTGTCAACAAAATTAGCTAAATCCGTTTGCCACACAATTTCGGCATCAGCGTCAAACTTTTCGGCTGCGATTGTGATGATTTTAACCACGTTCTTTCTGATGAGAAGGCCGCGGCGCTCATTAGGAATTTAGATTACTATGTGCAGATCATTTTTCTGTTCAGGATACTATTTCTGTGTAAAGTAAACAGGTATGGTATTTTATTTCGAGCCTATGCTCTCCATTTTTGTTGTTTATAAAATCGCTACCCAGTGAGCGGTGCTCTCTTTATCGACCCTGGAACGATGAAAGCTGACGTTGTCTTCTCTGGATTGGAAGTTGACGTGCAGATTACTCCATAAAATAGCGACAACCGTTTAATTCACAGATCCCCCATAGAAGTCTGTTTTTTTACCTTTAATGATGTCACCTCCGGTCGTGACGTCCCTCCATGTCTTTGAGAGTCCCCCCACTTCTATGTTTTACCTTTCGTGACGTCACTTCTAGTCTTTAAGCGTTCCCCCACTTCTTTATTTAGGACTTGTGCCCTGGTTATTGGGAGTGTAGAGAAATGTTTTCCTCACAGAAAAGCAAGCAACTTCACATTTGCGTCACATTTCCATGCGTACATGTTTTTCAGGAGGTGGAACATGGCTCTTTTATGCTTGTGATTTCTCAAGGACATCAACGTCTGTCATGGAGTTTCTCAGGTACTTCTCCCCTCCTTTGTGTGTCCCAATAAAGACAAAACTTAACAAACAGGTAGAACTAAACATAGGAGAGCAATTTTCCAACTTTGTAAGTCTGGGCTCGCTCAATAAAGTCCGTAAAGGCCAGCATAGTGTGACGACATGCCATGAGTATAGCATGTGCTCACACATGTATCATGCATCTGGAAATGCCTTGCACGGCACTTTGTATGCTCAAATAATTTGTCAGGATCCAAGTTGTGAACACTACCTTCTACCTTCAAGAACAAAACATTTTCTGGTTTATATTTTGACTAAATGAATGTAAATTAGGTGTTTCTAGCCAAGAAATGTAGTAATGTTTTCGACAGCGTGCGGCCTGCCAGAAACCACCAAAAATAAATAAAGGCCTCTTAGTGGAAATAGCCGTCACAGCAAATTTTTCTGCAAAAATAAAGAGCTTTTGAATGAAGAAAGAAGTTCATCCTCTTCACACTTTACAGGTGGAAATTTCCATAGGTCACAGTGGTACCTATGGCTATTAGGTTTTGACTATCCCGGTTGGCCATTGGAAACTGACCGTGGCATTATATTGAGTTTGATTTAGATTCTAGGCTCAAATCACAGAACTGCCACTTCCATTTTATTTAAGTATCTTTGCTCCATCTTTCTTATAAACCATTTACATGTCCTTTCTAACTCCATATCCATTTCTTCTATTTCTTTATTAGTTTCTTTCCATATTTCATTCTTACTTTTTCTCACTCTCTTACTCTACTTTATTTTTCTTTCTAATTAAATCCTTCATCGCTTTGCTTTTTGTCTGTCTTTCTCTTTTGTGGCTTTTTCTTTCTTCTTTTCATGTCCGTCTTTAATATTCTCTTTAAAATTTTTTAAAACGTGATTATTTCTTTATATGTTTCAATGTAGCTTCATCTGTCTTCTTTTTCTTTTTTTCTATACTTATTTATGCATTTTGCAACGTATTAATGGTTTTATCCCTTCAATTACGTACTTCTTTCATAGTTACTTGATTTTTGCTTTCAGCATTCTCTTGTAGTCACTCTAGGTGTCCCATTCATTTTCTCTTCCTTTCTTTCCCTTTTACAATTAATTCCTCAACGTTTCTTACTTGCTCCTCTTCCTTCTACTTCATTCTTTTTTTCTCTCTAATCTTGTTTTTAATTTCCATCATTGCATTTTTGTTTCCCCACCATCCATATTTTATTTCATTCATTTTGTTTAGTTCTCTATTTGTATTGTTCTCTTGATTTCTTTCTTTCCTTTTTTTTCGGATTCACTCGTTTTCATGCCCCAAACCACACAAAAGTTCTCTTCACGGATAGGGTAACCAATCCCAGCTGGTTTGGTCTGAAATTAGAGGTGATCATAAATTAAATGGAGGATATACCTTTAACCTCTACAGCAAACCACAGCTACCTGGATTGCAGCCAATCACAACACTAAACCTCAAGAAGGGTGTTGTGGTGTGGAGCCTAGGTTCTAGCGGACCACCAGGTGAGATTTTTTCTACCACACCAGAGGCCTGGTTCGTGGTTTCACATTTGTTAGGGCCCATAGGAGAGCTAAGCCCTCTATCAAGCAGGAGACACTAGAGCTATGACTAGACAGGCTGTTGACCTGTAGTTATAATAGAAGCCATTTTAGACTAATAAGGTGAGTCTAGCCAACAAACTGAAGCTTAATGGCTGTGAATAATATGGAAAATTTCACTACATTTTGTAAGAATCGAGGAAACAGATTCTTGAAATCTGTTACCTCAATGATTAATATCTATCTAACCTCAGCAAAGACCAGTGGAGCTACAAGGCTAGCAACACCAACCTCTACCGAACTGTGTAACTTCTGCCCTTAATCAAATCTGTCTTTAATCAGGTTACATTCTAAGAATCCACGACGACAAAACAGCTACCACCGTTCGTTAGCGCAACCCACCACGTTAAATCATTTGGACAGGAATCAGACCTTATAGAGGTACGGAATCTGGTTGCCGGCACTGACGGCGTTTGACAGAGCAGATATGTGAGTGGCGTCCCCATCACCACCCTTAACATCTATCAGCATCATTTGACACAGCAACTCATAAGATTTTGCTGAAGCAATAAACCAGTATCAGGGATGCCATGGGCCCTAATGCAAGCAAGGAAAATGGCATCTTTGACTACTGTTGGAGTGGTAAAAGCCAGCAATTGTCAGTGATGAGTGGGCCCTCAGGGCTCTAGGCCCCACTGTCACTGCACCTGCTGCACTAGTGGCAGCCTCTGTAATTAACTGATTTGGGATGTAGAGGAACAAAACACTACAGTGGATGTTTTTCATTACCTCTGACCACAGCTAACAGATGGCTCCTGGAGCATTCTGAAACACAGAATTGTTTCATGTGAAGGTATGTATTCATTTTAGAAGTTTTATGTAAGATCAAACAAGGCTCCGGGGCACATCACATTCAATTTTTATTACAGTATATACATGAGATATTTATGAAAACAGTTCTCAATATTGCTACAGAGTAACAATTTGAATCCAGAGTGAGCTGACAGTGTCCCTGCATGACAGATTCTAAAACACTAAATCAAGAATGCCAAAGATCAGGGATACAGCCAATGAGTTTGCATTCTTCTTCTAAAAAAACAGTCCCTTAGCTTAATAGGTACTCACTTGGAAAGGGTGATTTTAGACAGACAAGGCTACATCAAAGCAGAGAAGGGGGACTGTCACGTATCCAACCATTTGTCAGTTAGGTGATATTTCTGGGAGCGCTTGAAGAAGCTGAAGGAGCTGGACAGTCTAATGTACACTGGTAAAGAGTTGCATATTTTATGCGCATGTCTTGAGAATAAGCAGGTATCAAAGGGTGTTGTGCAGAGGGCTGCTGTTTAATGGATACTTCATCCCTTAGCTGCATTGGTTTCCACCTTTGTGTTGCCATTTTTATGCACACCAACAGCAGGCGTGGATTGAACTGTACCATCTGTTCCAATGCCTACCTCACTACAGTTTTAGGGGGTCAGGGTGAATAATTTTGTAACGTTTACTGTACATAAAACAGAGGTCCCCTTCTGTGGGGATTCAGCTTGCAGGTCTCCAGATTTCAGGACAGATGTATTACGCGCATGTCCACAGGACATGTCACTGGTCAAATACTTTGGCATTCTACAGCCAGAGCCTAATTTGTAAAATGATAACTGCCAGGGCCCTCGTCAGGAGGCCACTTCCCCTTGAGCTGCCCATTGCCGATGTCAGCGCTGCCAATTATAGTAACAACATAACTACTAACCATCAGGCTACTACAAGTGTGCAGTTCTGACTAGTCCATGCCCACAAAGCTGCAAGAATGGCTTTTGGCAGCAGGTATTAGTAATTTTTTAACCGCTTAATCGTGGCGGCAATTCCGCCGCGGTGCGGCGGTTTAGCGGAGTGGGCGGGGCTGCGCCGGCCAACAGAAGTGCACAGCACTACAGAGGTAGTGCTCGCGACGGCTGTTGGCCAACAGAAGCATTGAAGGGGTTAAGGAAATTGAATCAATATACAACTGTTGTTGTTGTTCTCTCCAAATTTGACAACCAGCGCCACCATATGGCAGACTGTCGTAAGTGCTGGTGCAGACAATTAAGTGCGGGTGCCTGGCACCGGAAACCACCAGCTCAAATTAAGAACTGATTATACCTGATGAAGACCTGATAGAGAGAAACAGAGAAATATTGAGAGAGAGAGAAAGAACAAGAGAGAGAAGGGGGAAGCAAGAGAAGCAGTTTGTGTATATATTTGTGTGTGTCAGTTTGAAATACTTTTCATACTGTATCTGACTTGAACCCAGCCTACATTCCTAGCTCTTTGCTGCCCTGCTGTACTACCCAGGACAGCCAAGTACGTTTAGGAGGCTCACCTTTCTGACGCAGACCAAATACCCAGTATATGTGTCAGTGGGGACATACGTCATTTAACTTTGCGGCAGTGCTGCCTGGGCCCTACAATTTAGAACCTGGGAACAGCCTGGACTTCATGGAGTGACCAGGAAAGCGCTGACATAGTTAAAGTTTGCTGAAGAACACTGATGGCTGGCGGCCTGCCATTCTTTGAGAGACCGCCTGCTGCTGAATCTGGGGCAGCCTGTCCAGCTCAGCAGACGACTGATTACTGGTGAACTCGCGGGGCTCCCAGCCAGACCCTCAGACGGCTGCCAGACCCGGAGGCCTGGGCAGGCCAATTCAAGAGCGCGCTTTTGTGCCAGAATCACATGATGTCACTGCCTTTCTGACCAGAACAACCAGTCATTCAGGTTACAATTAATACAGAGCCCAACGGTATGCAAACAAACAGCATCGGCTAAAAAAAATGGGATGCACTTGGCAACAGATGGACGTCAGCAGCATCATCTCGACTTGCTCCACCAGGCGCGTGAGCATCCCTCCCAGTCACACAATACTACAACCCCCTCTGCAACCTACTTGGAGAAGCTATGCATGCTTCTACTGTGAGGACCTTCAACTCTGTGTGAGTTCCAAAGAGTAAGAGAAGAAGCTGGCGGTTAATTGTTTTTCTAGCCACTAATAATACTTTTTAGCCTGGTTTCAACTGTAAATGTTGAAAGAACCGCCGCACGATAAAGTGATTTGCCCATGGTGGAAAACCTGCTCGTTGGCCAAAAAGACATTCCTTTCCCCTGCTGAAAATCATGGACTGTTGCTATTGTGAGAGTAAAGTAAGAAGAAAATATCTCCCATCCTGGCGAAAAAACTCTAATGTGACAAGTAAACCTCAGTGAATGTTTGGGGGCAAAACTTGCACAGGATAACTTTGCTGGGTACTGAGCAATGCAAGTAAAAAAAAAAAACATGGGCATGCTTTCATAAATGTGATCAGAATGGGGCATAACCAAATGTAGCAGAAACTGTGGATCCAACTGAGCAGATTTTTCCTCTTGATGCCATCTATTCCCCGAGCAAATCTCACTAGAGTTTTTCCCTGGGCAAAGTCAGTACAGCGAGAAATCTCAGAAGTTTAAACATGCCATCTTGCAATCCCAAATGAGGCTAAAAAACTGGCTGTACCTGACTCAAAATTTCCAGATCTTATGGGATGAAGAGTCTGATCAATAGGCCCTTGATGAACAGTTATTTATTTTCGACTTCAGATAATTACATGTAGTGCTCCTGATCTTGGTTTCAAAGACAACACTGTCAAATTTCGACACATTATCAAATTTTGGAAATAAATACAAAAAAGTGTATATTTAATGTTTAGTCGCATAAAAAGAATAAATGCATGTCTGCTCAAAACAAATCTAGAAATGTACTTATTGGTGGCAAAATACCCTTTACTTTCTTCATAATGACAGTTCTCCCCACTAGCGGTACGCTCCATCATTAAGCAATATTTGGACATTTTGCAATCCAGTGGCCAAGCCCAGGAACCTTTTAACCCCTACACTGACAAAGCCAATAGGTTTGGTCATATACAGTGGCATTAAGCATACACCCATGTTCTGCCTCATTAGCCTAAGGAATATGAAAATAAAACCATTGTGTCAGAAAACGTACTCTGCTGTGCCATGGGACAGGGTACAAAAAATGGTGGGTATGTTTTATGAAGGAAGTAACACCATAGCAAAGAGTGATTTATTTTAGCCATCGACCTAACTAGCAATTACTAATTTGCATAAATATATTTCCCCAGTTTTAATATCACCAGCATAATGGGTCTGACTGACTCTTTGACCGCGCATGTGAATGCTAAAGAGCATTACTGTGTTTCTCATTACTTCAACTGCCATATTTTGTCTCATCAACTGCGTTACAGCACAAATGGCTAGATTTACGAGTGCAAGGATTCATGAAAGGTATAATGGCACTTCTAAGACCTTTTACTTTGACAGAATAATATTCCACTCTTGAGTAATATTTTGTTGGAGTAAATTCCACAGATAGGGTGCGCAGTGGGAATTTCAAGTTGTTATTTAACTGGAAAGTTTGTGGCTTCCCAGAAATATATTAGTTTGTGGCCATTCACAGAATCCTCTGTGACCCCTTTTCCACCATGTAAATCGTCAGAGATTTACTCCAGACAGGTGCAATTTACACCTTACAAGGGCAGGAGTAAATCCTTTTCCATAGTGGGAAGGGAAATGGTGCAACTGAAAAATGGGCGGCTGTGTAAGACAAGGGGATTTTCATGGGGAAAGTATTTTCTCTGTGGAGGAAAAAACACCCCAAAAAACTAGCTACTGCTTGTAAACATTCACGTCTTATTGGGAAAAACATTCTGTACAACGACACCAACAAAAATATAAAAATATAGTAAAAAGGGTGTTGGAAGCAGCGATAAGCAAAAGCCTTTCTGGAGTACACTTGGAAAATTGTGACTACGCCCCCAGAAAAGCTTGGGGAATTGCGAGAATATCAAAAGACTACACCCAAGAGGAGCATAACTTTAATGCCACATATTTCCACTTTTTTTAAAAAAAGAATGTGGTCTTCAGTTTCTTGTGCTGAACCAACCGTGACCCCCCTACAGCATCTGGAGAGGTTTGATCCAATCTCAGGAACATGTTGTAACTTTCTCCTGCACATCTTTCGCAGGGCTTTGCAGCCGTGGCAATGCTTGCTTTGCAAGGATGATTTGCAACCTCAGTACGTGCATTCATTCCCTAACTAAACCGAGGATACACACACATGCGGTGCAGGTGATGTCCTTTCGGAGTGTGCACATCAGCCTCCTTCCTGCTGGATCCTTCCCAGCAGGCTCAGCGCGCCTACGCAATCCGTTTTTACAGGTGGCCGTTTTGCCTCCAGTGAAACTGCTTTCTTTTCTCTCTTGGCAAGTCAAAGCATAGCGAATGTATACAGAAACATTTCAGATATGAAATAAACACTCCTATAAAAGCAGCTGCGATGCAATTCATCACTCATTCCCGTACGGCTGGAGCTCTCGAACTGAATCCAGCTGCTGGGGGTGAGAAGAGAGCTCCTCTGTTGAAAGCTGTCTCTTACGAGGAATCTTGGAGAGGGGCCTGCAGGCGCAGGGAGCAAAGACGTTGTCAACTAAAGTTCCCTATGGACAGTGCTTTATTTGTACAATAATAGGTACCGGCAGGGTCAGATTGGTAACGCGGGCACTCGGGCAATGCCCAAGGGGTCGGTATCCAAATTCCAGCTGTGGGCTGCTTTTTTTAGCAGCCTGTGGAGGGCCGATTTGGGCGGTTTCTGCGTTGTTCGGATGTCGCCACGGTGCCCGAGTGGCCTTTCTGGAGGTAGATGGGCATCCGTTACCTCCCTTTTATGAGTAGGCCTTTATAAAATTTCGCCGAACTAGTATTTTGCGGAAAGGCAATATGCAAATGTGGGCCACCTTTTTTTTAGCATGCCCGGGCCGATTTTTAATCCCAATTCCACTTTGGGTGCTGGTGCTCAAAGCGCTGCTCAGAGACCCGCAGCTGGTCCTATAAAATGTGGGAGTGCGAATAGCAAGGGTGCACAGTCCTGAATCCAACTCAGGCCTCTTTAATTCACTGCCAGTCACTCCCTGCCACATTATCTTACTCTTAAAGGTGTCTGCTTTCTCCCTTGGTGACGGATTTTCTGCGTTTCTTTTTCTCTCTCTTTTCGTTTACTTTGTTTTTCCCTCTGTTGGCCTCCGGAAATGTCTGATGTTGCGAAATAAGTGCCGGTCCCCAAAAATAAGTGCTGGTGCCTCCCCACCAGCAATCCCCGGCTCAAATTAATTATTGCCTATAGATTCCGCCTAGACGCCGAGTAGCGTTCTTTCGCCGTAGGGTAACGACCTTCTTCCAGGTCATTACTGACATACAGGCTGACTTAGAGTTTAGTGGATGTGTGTTACTCCGTCACAACGTGACGGGATATCCTGTCCACCTTTTTACAAGACCCCAAGGATATAGTAAACTTGTAATAAGCAGACGATATATTTGTTGCATTTATGATAAGTAAACTATCTTCTGAACTCTAAATCAGGCCCTTCGTTTCCAGTCCTGGGACCGTAGCATAAGCCCATGTTCTGCACTGTGCCGGCACAGAAAGGATCTATGCGTTTCTGTTTGGCATCTTTTGTGCATACATTAACTCAAGTTTCTCCAAGTTAGTGCATGTTTTGCAGACAGCAAAGCTCAGAAACACAGGGTAGTAATTGCCTCTTATGTTTCCAACTCTTCTGTTCACTCAACATGCACTAACTCTGTGATAGTTTGAGTTTATGTGTGTGATTAAGAGGCCGAAGAGAAACGCTCAAACCTTTCGTGCACTGACGCACAGCTGCAACTGGCATCATGGCGCTAGCCTAACGTGTTTCGCGTGCTATAGTCTTGCTTTGCTTTCAGTGAACTAATTAAACTAGCCCACCTGAAAAATATGATTTGTAAGTGAGCAGTTCGGGGTTGGGGACAGTGACCACAAAGACTTGGAGTGAGGTGGTCAACCTATCTTTTGTATCACTAAAGTTTTCTAGTGTTGACTGCATGCTCGTAAAGCATGGGGTTTCCACACTAGGTGCACTATGGCTGGTTCCATCGCAGATTTTCAGGGTTAGCACTGACTATGCAAATGATTGCGATTGTGATTATTCCGGAAATTGCGCAAGATATCGAACTGATTGGTTAATAATCCCAG
Source organism: Lissotriton helveticus (assembly GCF_964261635.1). NCBI lineage: Eukaryota > Metazoa > Chordata > Amphibia > Caudata > Salamandridae > Lissotriton > Lissotriton helveticus. The sequence goes on from NC_136059.1 coordinate 1,096,372,348, forward strand.
AGGAGTACGTTCCCTTTCATTTCACTCCCCTCAGGACTGCCAGCCCCAAGGGAGAGGATGTGGCCTAACGGCTGGAGCGGTTGACTTCGAAGCTTGGGAACTGGGTTTGAGTCTCGGCAGGGACGCTCAACATCCTGTGATTCTGGGAAAATCACTTAATCTCCCCTAGCCTACCAGAAAGAAAAAAAATGTGTCAATCTGTAACGTCACTCGTGCTCATGTAAATCACGTTGATACCTTTGGGTCGAGTTTGCGCTACATAGAACTCTAAAAAAAAATTAAAAAGCAACATGCAAGCCGAAAAGTACCATGGCAGAAGTCTAGCACACGAGCCGGACTTGAAAACCCACCGGCTCAGTGTGTTCCAACAGAAATCTTGCTTTCAAGAACGAAATTTCCAAGAAAAAGTACCACGTCAACGTCTATTTCCTACAAAACATCTGTTAAAACTCTTTCTAGGTCAGGGGTCTGAAACTGCTAAACACCAGGGGTCCAGACAAGACTTCTTTCCCAAGGTCTTCTGGGGCTGAAACATAAATAGGGACCTTGTCAAAGTGTTTAAACATCTGGCGTTCCTTACCCCCAAAAGGGAGAAAATGTTTACACTGTATTCTGTAATGCTTGGTATATTTTAAGCCATAGCTCAAGCTGTTGCTAACATGTAGGGTAACTTTTAGGAAAAAATAAGTAGGGTTCAGTGTGTGAAAATAACGTGTGAACTAAAATGCTAGTTATTTTCTCATAGAGGAAGGGTGGCCGGCAGAGACAAATGGCGACATGTGCCATCTGCAGAGCATAGATTAATGGGCCCGGTGGCATTGAAAGAATGGTTTTCCTAAACAGTGCCAACAAACCTATTTTTGATGGACAGAAAAATGTGCCACTGAACACCAAAGAAGCTAAGAAAATGTAAATAAGGCTCGCTTTAGTGTTACGCATAAAATTCAAGACTGCCTGGATTTTTGTTCTCCGTGGATCAGATTCATAAAACGTCTGGCTGGGAAACACAAAATGAACACCACTAAGCTTACACCTAGAATTTCCCTAAATTGCCAAGATTTGCAGTAGACAAGTCCCGCAGTGAGCAAAAACTCCATGTAGATGTATTCAGTGTGGCCTGAAATTGAAATTGACTCAATATTTTGTGACTCAACCAACTGTATAGATTTTCAGTGAATATATGTGCGAGAGTGACCATCGGAGATTATGGAATATTAACAGATCCCATGAACACCGACCTTGGGAATTGATTATTTAGCAAGCACACTTAAAATGTGGGGTATTTGGTCCTATGCACAGTTGAATGTGAATCTAATAGAAGATAAACTGTTTGACCTCAAAATGATTAAAGTATGCCATTGATATTATATATATATATATATATCTTTGTCAATATATGTTAAATGTATAAGATATGATGTAGGTGATACATTTTATTACTGAATACAAAGGACATTCTCATCAAGTGAGTAAAGTACTTATCCCCTTAGATGCTAGATGATAATGTAAAAGAAGTTATAGAGGGCCATCCAAAAGTCACAGAAATGGTCCACACATGGATACATTGACACACACCTGCTTTCAGACAGAAAAACTTGTCTGAAACTATGGCTGCTACCTCAAAAGCCAATAAATACATTTTTGTGTGGCAATTGTAATTGCAAAAACATTTAAATGCAGCCATGTGAATCAAAATAAGAATTACATAATCCAGCTGAGGAATTGTAAAATTGTGGCAACAGTTTAGAGACATATGCTGGAATACACCCTTCATGAAGCAAGGCAGATGGAGAGAAAGAGAGAATGAGAAAGAGAAAGGGAGTGTGTGTGTGTGTGAGAGAGTGTATGAGTGTGTGTGTGTGACCATAGCCTGCATGAGAGGTTGCAGAGGCCAGTGTCAGGGAACGCTCCTGGGGCCTTAAAATGTATCTGCAAAATGATTAAAGGGGTCAGGGTAGAGGTACCCTGACGCCGTGGGTGTGTTAGAATAGTGTCAGAGGGACTATGTTGGGTATGAAATTGAGTTTAACAGGCTATTTTTCCACTTCGGAAATCCATGGATTCACCATGGTGCTCAGCGCGGCCCCCTGAGTAAATCCGCGATGGATTCACGAATCATGGTACACTGTGTGGCAAAAACAACCTTTTAGACTCACTCAGACACCCACACAGGCACTCTTGCACCCATTAACAGACCCACACAGGCAGTTACACACCCACTCACAGACCCACACAGCAACTCACACACCCACTCACAGACCCACACAGGTACTCATAGGCCCACAAAGCTACTGACATATCCATGCAGGCACTCATACAACCACTCTCAAACCCTTGCAGGTAGTCACACATCCACTCACAGACCCACTATGCACTCACACACCTACTCACAGACCTATGCAGGTACTCACAGAATCACTCACAGACCTATGCAGGTACTCACAGAACCACTCAGAGTCACACAGAGGCATTTTCACATCCACTCACAAACTCAAACAGACACTATTACACACACTCACAGACCCACACATGCACTCACAGACCCATGCATTCACTCCCACACACACACACACACAGACCCACACAGGCACTTGCACACCCATTCAGAAAGCTATGTAGATACTCACAGAACCACTTGGAGTCCCACAGAGGTATTTTCACTCCCTCTCACAGACCCCTACAGGCACTCCTACACCCACTCACACACCGACACACACTCACTAACAGACCGACACACACACACCCACTCACAGATGCACACACCCACTCACAGACCCACTCACACACCCACTAACAGATCCACACAGACACTCACATCCCCACACAGGAACTAGCACATCTCACCCATACAACTACTCATACAGCCACTGACACACTCAGAGAAGCACTCACACACCCACTCACACCCCTCAGAACTGCTCACACACCTACAGTTACTCACACATCTACTACCATACCCATATAACCAGTCAAACCCCCACCCACATACCACACAGCTACTCACATTCACTCACACATGCATACAGCCACAGACAGAGCCACTCACACCCATACAACCACTACACATCCACTCACACATCCATACAACCACTCACACAGTGATTCATATACCCATATCACTACTCACACTGCCATTGACACACCCAGTCAAACACCCACTCACACACCTATCTAGTCTGTGACACACCTACTCACACACCCACATAGCCAGTCAAACTCCTACACACTCACCAAGTGACACACCCACAAACTCGTTAAGCAACTCATAACACCACTCACACACCTATTTAGAGCCCTATTCAGCCTCTTATATACCCACTCACATATCAAACACTCTCTTCGATACCTTTGTAGCCAGTTATATACCTATTGTATTAAATGTGTTGTTGTTTTACATAAATGGTTTTGGTTGAGGAAAACCTGGTGCTATTATGTGTTGAATGTGCGCTTTTGGTTTGAGATTCGCAATGCCCAAAACACTAATCTATGACCCGCGATCAGCACTATGACCATTTTGGAGGGAAGGAGGAGTAACACAAGATAAGTCTGCAGTAGAATGAGGCAGTTTAAAAGTCAAAATGAATTGCAGTATACTTAGTATTAAAAAGAAACCTTAGAAATGAACTGAGAATACTAAACATTACAGGGACATATTACATTAGACATAGAATTTGAAAAACCTTTGAAAATCACTGAAAAAAAACAAAGGTTACAGGGACGTTATAGTTAGGAAATATAATTTAAAGCACCATTGAAATTCACAGAAAAAAACAAATGTTACAGCGACGTTATAGTTATGCTCAGATTTCACATGTACAAAACCCTAGAAATTCAGCAGTTATAGTTATCTGAGCTAACTATAACATACACCCCCACAATGCACTGCTTATGAACTCACATATTACAACACTCATGACATATTCTATTAGATAATTTATGACATCACTGATGACGTCTCAAATGACATCACTGATGACATCATCTAAGCTTCTTTTGTACATAGTACTCTATAAACGGGTGCAGCATCAGAGCTGAAAGTGCAAGTAAAAAATTGCTTATAAGAATATGAGGCATCAGTCAGTGCCAGCATAGAAATAACTCCCTTAGGTGTAGAAAGCATGGATCAGATGGATAAGATGAGCCTCATTGATCCTTTACCATACACTTCAATGACAATATAGTTAATATTAACAATAAACCACAGATACATGGGAAGCCCTTATTCCATATTGTGTTCAATCTGCATACCACTGTTAAGAGAAAGCCAAGTTCTTAAAAATACTGAATGACTTCCAAAAGGAATGCCCTACTATGACAGCTTTTATCTGTATCAAACCCCTGCGTGGCACCAAGCCTACATTGAGAAATGAAGTTGATATGAGTAGAGAAATGTGTACTGTAAACAGTATTGACTGTCTGGAGAGAGTTTACCCTATACCAGACTGTTTGTAGACAGTGAAACACACAAGAAATACACTGCAGACTATTAAAAAGTATCTACTAAGAGCAGTGTACACTCTATGCAACAATTGGCAAAACGACACTACTGGATTAAAATAAGCAACGCCTGAAGGTGCTAATGATTATACTACATGCAGCTTCAGACTGTGGGGAAAACGTTACAGATAGCCCATCTTCTGAAACAAAACAAGCACATGTACGTAGTTAAATACCTGCTGGATACACTATTCTATGTTAAGTAGAAATGATCATGCTGAGATGATTCTGTCTAATAACTCAAAGGCTGCTTACAATACTTTGTATGTAGTACGTAGAATTTTTGCCCTGCTGGAAACTTTATCAGCAGTGTCAAAGAAGCTTGAGTGGTCATTAAGAAAACAAATCATCAACTGTCACCTACACACATAGTTACTTTTCAATACAAAGATTTATAACGTGTTCAATACCTCTACACACCTATGATGTTTCAGAAGCACATGTGTTTTGTAAACAGTTACACAAATTAGCTGGAAACAGGCTGTACAACATTAGGTAGAAAAGCAATATAGTAGATACCCGCCACTATGTAAACAACAAAACCGAAAGCCTGAATTCCACAACTGCCAAATACACCCACCCACTGATGGCCGGCCGGACTGTAGGCCACACCAGCCCAACCAAATACCCCAGCTGCACTCAGCACCAGGAGGCTACAACTGCTGAATAAGAAGTGTTGATATGTGAGCTTCCTGTGCTGATCCCACTAAGCAGCCAAGATCTACGTGAGGTCGCCGCCCAGTGCCTGCAGCGCAGGAGCAGGCCTACTGGATACTCCCATACCACACGTAACCCTGGATTCTAAAACTGTGAGTAGAAAGTGAGACTGCTGGGTAATTTAACTTCTTTCTTTAAATAAAAGATTAGCACTGAGCTGGACAATATTATTGTGTCTTTTGGGTGACTGATGAATTCTGAGTTCTTGCCCCCAACACCTCTCTGAGAGTGAGATGTCATAGATTGCTTTCCCTCACTATCCTGAGAGTCAAGTGTGGAAAGGATGTACTTGGCCCAGCTTGCACAGCCACAGTAGAACGGACCACAGAACACTAGTGGCATATCACCTCCAGAGCACGGTTGGGGTCCCGGTGTCCAGTCCTGCGTCCCTGTGCCCTCCAACAGGGTCCACCAATATGCTTGCAGGTATACAAAGTGGTTCAAAAGCTAGTGAGTTTTGAGTACATCCGAGCCTCACTTTGATTCTTCATATAATGTCCATTTAAACATGTTTGTGCCACATTTGTGAGAAGGTTGCTGCTCTGCAAACCCAAAGTTTCTCCTGTTCCACCACCATAATTATGGAATATGTGTAACTAACTTTATTTGATCCCAGTGGGCTGAATTGTACAGATTGTTATTACTAACCTTATTGGTGCACAAGCAGCTTTAACCTGTTCCGTGCTCAGGCGGCCAACGGCTGACGCGAGCACTACCTTCTGGGTGCTGCGCACGACTGTTGGCCGACGCAGCCCCGCCCACTCAGTAGAACGCCCTCACCGCGGCGGAATGTCTGCCGCGGTAAATGGGTTAAAAAAACCAAAAACACTAACTAAGTCAAATAAAAAATAGAAAGAAAATATATGACGCAAAATGTGTGGAAGGTATAACAGAGCATTTATTGCTTCAGAAATCTTATTAAAGCGATTACCTGATTGCATTGCACTGTAAATCGGGTCTTGTCCAGTCTACAGAAAAATGGGTAAAAATAAACAGTAATTCCTAGCGAAGGGAAGGGTTTGTTCAGAAACATGAATCCTGAATCACACTTCGAGGAAACTCCCCTCAGCTACACCTGTCCCATTCGTGACGTTTTCCCATTGCAAATTGTTGACTTGACTCTATTTTGTGACGGACGCCAAGTAACCAATGACCTGGAGAGCCCCAAGGACATGGTAATGGGTAATGTACCCAGACCGTATGGATGGACAAAGTGGGCCTTCGTAGACCGAGAAACCCAGATGGCGCAACAGCTGCTGGGATTTTTCAATCCGCTGGAAAGAACAGCGAGTCCACTGCCAGCTGGAAATATGACAATCCACATTCAACCACCAACGAGAGGAACGAACAGCAATGCAAAGCAGCACAAAGAGATTGGCTGCTAGTGGTTATAAAATTACTAATGTGATACATGGTGTAAAGTGTGCTAATCAAGCTTAAATATAAAACGCACATTTAACGTCAGTAACAGAATCCACCAAAATCCACTGTTATTATTCAAACATTAACACAAACTGTTTCAAAAGAAACACACAGCCGGTCTGAAACTGTAAGGCCTTGAAAAAGCTGCTCAGGAAAAAGCTGCTCAGGACCTATTTTAATGTGCTTGTATGCACTTTTGATGGATTTGAATTTTTCCCCCCGCGAGATTTTATCTCAGTACACAAAACTAGGGCCCTGATAACTGGAAACCCATTAACCACTCAAGTTAACATCTTACAGCGTAACAGGTTCAGAGAGGTTTTCTTCTGAAGCTAGTCTTTGCTTGTAGCTATCCTGGATAAAGGCTCCAAAATTCGTAGGGTGCTGTGCAAAAGGCCCGGCTGTGGTCAGCATTGCTTACTAAACATGTAATCAGGCATGGCCAATAATAAACAAGCATTGGCATAGCCAATAGGTCTCGCATTTTGAGACCTTGTTAGTGTTTCACCAGAGCTATTTGCTTTGTCAACGTCTTTAAGCTATGCTGTTGAGCACTGTGGCTGCTGTACAGCATATTGAAAATGTATATTAAAAAAAAGTTTTATAAGCATTTTTGTTATCTTATATGCAGTAACTTTAGAAGTGGTTTGTGACTAGCAATGGCCTTGTTCTTTTATGGGTTGGTGTCTGTCCCTCCATAACCCTTATTCCTCCATAAATCACTCCCATTTAGTAGTAAGTATGCCTCTTTTGCCAGTCACACCCCCCGAACCTCCAACATTTACTACTAATTAGGAAACTTACATGTGTGAGGATACCCGGAAAAAGACAAATTAGGAGAGGTGATATTTACACTCCGGTCGGTGACTTGCATTTTTAGCAAGTACATAGCACTACTATTGTATTTCTTTACCTACTACAATATGCAGTTTATGAATCATGCCCTATGTCATCAGAATATAAGCTAAGTTTTGTTTTCAATTCTATTGTTACAAGTAAAGGTCCAGTACTTCGGGATGTTTGAGGCTGCGGCCTGTTTCCTGTTATTCTGCTGTTACCAGCGACATTATGCTGAAGCACTAATGGAACATCAGAGATGCGTGCCTTCAGTTGCCATATCTATAGCGTTCGCAACGAGGAGGAATAGAGCACTAGTAAGCCAAAGAGTTTAATTTTGTTTAAATACAATAGTCCAAAAACACCAGTTGATGGACAGAATGCAGAACAATGTCATACATTCACCCCAGTACAGATATCTGGGCCTAAATCCATCGTTTTTTTGCTCACCACCCCACCCCAATTCAGACATGGTCATATGCAAATCAGCCTTGACCCTGTGCCTCATGGGAACAGTCCAGCCGGAACTGCCAAGCCATGTCTTCCTTGGACCGGAATCAAGCATCCTAGGACCGGTTTCTGGCTATCAGCCGTCTTCAGCCAGGATAGCTTGACTCCAGTGGTGTGGAGAGCACGGGACTCACTCTGAGCATACCCGTCCCACTCGGGGTGACAAATTCAAAAACAACAGTTGATGGACAGAATGCAGAACAATGTCATACATTCACCCCAGTACAGAGATCTGGGCCTAAATCCATCGTTTTTTTGCTCACCACACCACCCCAATTCAGACATGGCCATATGCAAATCAGCCTTGACCCTGTGCCTCATGGGAACAGTCCAGCCCGAACTGCCACGCCATGTCTTCCTTGGACCGAAATACAATAGTCCTACAAAGATAGTTACAAAAAAAGCTGTGAATGAAACTAATTTACCCACTACTCTTCCAACATTAAGTTACAAATCCACTTTCACAAGCTCACGGGCACATGACAAAAACGAGTCATATCATCAAAGTGCCTTTAAGGCCGCGGGTGGCACCGCAATATTTTTAAAAGAATGGCTAAATATCTTTACTGTCACGTTTTAAAAGTGAATTGTTTTTTTTTTCTTCAAACGTACATCTCTCTTCCAAATCTACAAATCAGCCAGATATCTGATACTGAATGTTACTATATTTGCTTCTTTCTTCATAAATGTATTTAATTTTCAAGCGGGCTAATAGGGACCTCGGGACACTGCCTAACCACCTTACAAGAATGAATCAAAATCTTACCAATCAGAGGCAATAACGACCGTGAGGGAGCATGGGGGAGATTAGCCAGAGACGTATGCTGCACGTGGACAATGACGTCCATGCGCACGTGCTCTGCAAACGTGAGGGTAATGGCGCTGGATCAATGGGGAGCTGTTTACTGTGAATACTGATTAACTCGATACTGCATACCTCAGGACGAAAAAATTCACTGTTTACTCAGGTGTCGCATTACCTCTGCTCAGGCAGTCAGTAGGTTTCAACTGTTAGGAACAGTGTTCTGGATATATATCACGTGGCTATTAGTGTTGAGGTACAGTCTACAATGTGCATGGTTAAAGAACGACTTTATTTGTTCTCCGGTCACCTGTTATACGCACTAAGTCCCAAGGTGTTTGTGTTGTATATCCTGGCAGGACCATTTTCCCATATATCCCATCTTAAAAATGCAACTAGCTGAACAAAGTCTGGAGTGACATCACACTGTTTTCAAAGGTCATGCTGGCTTTGCAATTCAAAAACTCCAATTCAGCAGCACAGTGTGTGCTGGAAAGGAACACATAGACAGAGACATAATCCGAACTCTGCCCTCTCTGTTTCCCACCAACATTTGCTCTGCCCGTTCTCAGTCTCTCTACTCTCTGTATCTCGCTCTCACTATGCATGAGTCGCTCTCTCCCTCTCTTTAACTACCTCTGCCCCCTTCTTTATGCCTCTTTTCTTCTTACCTCTTTCACTCTGTCTCTGTGAGTGAAAGGTACCCAAGTTACTCTGGATGTTTTGCTCTAGCTCTGCTGTCTGCTCTCTACCGCTCTCTTCTGTGCGGGCATCCTTTCCTTGAGCTGTCTCTTACTCTCTTCTCCATCCCACTCTATCTCGCCTGTTCTCACTTTCTTTCCCCCTCCTCTCTCTCTCTCTTTCCCATTTTTCAGCGAAAGTGGTTTGGATTCACAAACTGCACTGTGGAGTAAGTTTACACTTTTGAGTAAGTTTACTACTTTTCCGTATTCACAAGCTGCACTTTTATAGTAACCTACACTTTTGTAGTAAATTTAGCACTGACCCATGCCAACGACTGGTCCTGCAACCTTCATTATTATCTTTGGGAGAATATTGCAGTTCCAGATGGTTGGCCAAGTGTAGTGCTGGACTTACTAGTGTTTTTATTTTAGTAACAAATTATAATAGAGGTTTGCGAATACAAAAAAAGTAAACTTACTGAAAATTGTAAATTTAAGAGAGTAAGTTATCTTTGTGACTCAGGCCCAGTGACGTTAACAAGCTTCTTGTGCTTTCTCTGTGTAAGGGTCTTGACTGTTAATACATTTTTTTACTTCAATGTCCTCTTTCATGAGTGTGCTTATAATGATGGCATCACACAGACAAGAGAAATTAGCTTCATTATTGGGAATACTTTGGGGGCCAATGACATTTAGGGCTACTGGCCACTATAGCATGCAGCATAGGGCACCTGGTCAGCCCACTTTAGACACTGGCTAATTTCGCTGTGAGTGACGTCATTCTCTCTTTCACAAGAAGCGCATCTACATACAAACTAGTTCCCTTCAGTACAAGAGGCTATTATGGCACTGTGTGCTGTGTTAAGCCCCCAACATCTTTTGTTCTAGGACACACTTTTATATATCTTTTTTCTACGTTAGGAAGAGATATGATGCCCCTCTGCTATTGTAAAGATTTAATAGAGGCACGACAAAACAAAATAAACATTGGCAAAGCCAAAATGCTGGCAGCAAACACGAGAACTATTGGCTTTGCGAGTGCTTGTTTTCTTTAGCTGTGTATCCCATCTCTAGCTTCACTGTACAGGTGGCCGTCTCCTTACTTTTCAGTCTGTTGCAACTCAAGGGCAGCATTCACCACTCTGAAACTGTCGTTTTTTCAAAGAAAAACTATGGGAACTGTTTTGGTAAAAACTAAAAAAGCAAGATAAAGTTGCTTGCTGTAGATCCTGCCCAATTCAACCTCTTGTTGTATAAGATAACATCACACTTGAATACAATTTATAAGGGAATGGAGGGGCTATGGTAGAGGAATTTGGTAAATTCCAAAACACTGTATTAGTGGCGAGCATTTTATAGCAAAGACGACTGTTAACACCAAGTTAACAAAACTAGAAAGTTTGACTTAGAAATAGAGATAGAAGATATGTTTCCCTAAAAAGGCAGTGAATACATGGAACTGCCTCTTAAAGGATGAACACAGCATATTATGGTAAAGACAAACAGAAAGAATTGCACTGAAAAAGCAGTGGCAAAGAGGATAACATGTTGGCCCGATGTGCAAAGAAAACTCAAGGTGTAGGCAAGATGAATGATCATGTGATGAAGTGAGTTGGCAAATTTCACAAGCTGTTAAGTCCATCCCTTGGAATGTTTCAAAATGAGCACCCCCTTGTTCGGTGGCAGAAAGGGAGGGTAAAAGAGGCAGGGCTGAAGAGTGGCCAATAACAGTGTGCAAACCCAAGGGGTTATATACAAATCTACCTCCTATGCAGGAAGTTCATTAGCATGGGGTTCACCTTCTCCCTCTAGCAGTTTGCAATGTGCTACAAACGAGTAACACATGTTTGGTGCACATACATTCAATGAAGCCCCATTTTAGAAAAAGAGTATGTATTTATGTGCACGTATTTGTAGAGGGCACACCTAGCTAGAGAGCGAAAGAGCACTCAACAAGAGCAGAGTTACAATTCACGATTGTTTACGGTGAAGCAGGGTATTCAAGGGTGATGAATTCTATGGCGTGAGATTGAGTTTTCTCTGAAGAGGTGGGTGTTCAGTCTCTTTGCGAATTGAACATGGGTTTGGGCAGCTCTGATGTTGATGGATATGTTGCTCCTGATCATGGGAGCATAGATGTATATGGTGCATCTCTTTTTTTAATAGTGTTTTGTCTCTATGCTGGCAATGTCCTGCCTTCCAATGTGACACTGTGCGCCTCAGATAGTTTGTTACTCTGCAGGATAATGAAACGCCCCAGTTCTTGTATGTGATGCAGCTAATCTTGGAGATGATGTCGGCTTGGAGGGGACTTCCAATGTGGTGTCACAGGTTTGGACTGATATGACTGAATCGATTTATACTCTTAATGAAAGGTGACTGTCATTGGATGATGCCCTGGTTTGGAGATAGGGAGATAGGGAGAGGGGAGAGGAGCATGATGTTGCATCCACCTTGGAGTGAGACGACTAAGACCTGGACTCTGGGAAGTAAGATTTCACTTTTTCAATAGAGAGAGTTGGTAGCAAGCAACTAGGCTTTCTTAGCAATATCTCACCAAGCTGGAGGCAGTGAGCCAGGAGGCCTTGTGAGGGGAAGGGTGGAAGCCCTCACCTGGGCTACACGGCAACCTTATTGTGGGTGGTGTAGGGCGCAATGACGTGATCTCGCCCCACCAGCTGGTTACTTGCTACATGGTTAGAATATATGATGATACAACGAATTCCGTTGCAACGCATGCCTTTACCACGCATGCGTTACAACGGAATTCGTTTAGCACGCATAAACCTTTCACCGAATATTTGCGTGGTGACGTCATACGTCGTGAAGAGAAAACGGCATATTTTTACCGATTTCTCTTAATCGACTCTGATGCCGACGTGACTTATGGTGAGTTGTTTTATTTGGGGGGGAGACCCCCCCCAAGACCCCCCTTTTTTTTTTACTTTTACCACATATGCCTTTACTACAAACATCGTAGTAAAGGCATGCGTGGTAAATGCATTAGTTGTAACCACGCATGCGTTGTACAGCATGCGTGGTTAAAGATTTCGTGGAAACGGCTTCGTTGTAAAAGCCGTTTCCCATGGTTATAGGTGTTGGCAGTGATAGCCCACCTGAAACAGCAGGCAATAACTAACCCAGTATGCGTGGTATTACCAGGTAAAGCCATGTACGATTCAAATTCAAAGGACAGGGCTCACTATTTTGGCTATCAAGGCAACGGCTTGATGAAGGGTGGTGATGAATCCCATCTCAGTCAAAGTGGAGCCAGCAGCGACAAACACTCTCTTTGATAAACATGCATCAGGTACCAGGTTGGGTGGCAGGTACAATCAGGTGTGCTTCCCTGAGGGGCCTTCCCCCGTTCGAAATGCATATTCCAGCCAATTTTTGCCTCTTGAGTTCAGTTAGTTTATGTCTCCAAGTTATTGCTCGTGCATTAAGTTATGAGCATACATGTACAAGTCTTATAGGAACATAGGCTGAGTGGAGGGCTCAGGCAGCTGGCCACGCCTTCCAGCACTTGTCCTTTGAAGGAAAGCTCAGTGTCAAAGGTGAAACTAATGGATTATATGTTTGGTGTCTATTGAGGAATGAACAATTCCATGTTTGTCGTAAATGTGCACATGGGAGAAGGGCTAGAGGCAATTGACTTAGCATGCGCACCACAACACACTTTGTGTTGCAGGCTGGCCCACTATAGTTTTCTAACAAGTTATGCAGTGGAACACTCACACACTCAGAATGTAACATCTCTGGACCACTGGCTCCACTAAAACTAGAATCCGATTATCTCACCCTGATCTCACCACTGACTGCTCAAAAAGCACAGTTTTATCATAAACCGCTTCCCCTGGCTTCCAAAGGTTGCTAAACGAAGAATTTTCCACACCTAACAGCGACTTAAGTAGCTTTATTTCTGCAAATAGTCTTCTGTAACATTCTATTTTCTTTAATTTACAAAGAAACGCATGAACAAAACCTAGGGAGGCCACAGGAAACGGCCAAAGTGTTTTGCTGGAATATTCCAGAACCCAATGGCTGGTCATAAAGCCGAATCCGTGATTTCTGGAGTATGTCAGCGCTGCTCTGCTCATTACATACAGCGATAGGCACGACGCGCAGTCTCCACAGGCCTTCGAAAGATTGCACACGGTCGATTTAATGCAAACCAGAAGTCGGAGAGCGCTGGAAGAACAGCACGATTCCAGCCCCCTCTTCAGCCGTCCCGCCCTTCTCCTGATGGATTGCAATCCAAAGAGGGTTCCTTGTGAAATCCGCACGAGTGGCGGGGAGAGTGTCTCGAAGTCTGCTGCGACATGTGCTCGTCTATCCACCCATTCATCCTTCCCCTGGCCTCCCCCCTCTGAGGCTCGCGGCACGCCCTTTCACCCCACGCCATTCTCCAGCCGCTGCGTGGAAAGCATCTTGGTTTTGTGAAACCTCCCCCCATCTCGCATCTGCCTTGCCCAATCTCGCCTGGGCCAGCTCCAATAACAACATCTGCTTGGCAGCTTTTCAAGCCCACGGATAGTTATCTAACTGGGCCTTTTGTGCTGCACTATTTATTCTATGTGAAGAAATGCCTCCTAAGTTGAAAGGGTACTTTAGAAAAAGCTGTGCAGCTATTAGCGAGTGAAGCACAGGGCTAATAACCCCCACCTGCTCGTCAAATTAATTATGACATCTGAGTCATTATGGCTGAGAATGAAAACATGACTGTAGACTTGTCACACACAGAAATAAACATTCATTAAAACCAAACAAAAAGAGAACTAAAAACCCAGCTGGACACCACCGAGACACACACATCTAAAGCTAAACACACATGCAGGACCCACACACTTGGACACATACCACCAATAAAACACAATCATCCACACACCCACACACAACTGAAAAAGATTGAGCATTTAGCAAAACCCCATGCAGTACAAATCACACATGCACACAACGCAATATCCACATGCTGCACAATTGACACAGATGCAGGATATCAGACACTAACTTGCAGTGCAAACAAGGCAAAGCATGTCCCCCACACACAGAACCAACCACAAACATGCAAATCTGACAGCACAAGTGGTACAAATTACACAGCATCCACACACACACACACATCTCAAATACGGTTAGAGTGCACTAGCGACATAAACACAGGCAAACACATGCCACACAATGTAAACAAACACATACCTAAACAATTAGCACACAAGAAATCATACCAATGCTTACATCAATCATAATAATGTCCGCCACACATTTAGAACACAAACCCTAATAAGCACACACAAACACACAAAGCACACTACCACATTTCCCAGAATTTAAAAAAATGCACACATCCGACACACAGATTGCATGGACCACACGAAAGCAGTACACACTTCGCACAATAAAAAACATGGAACAAAGAACATCGCATGCAGAAACACATACAACGTACTAAGTAAAAAAAATACAACCACTTGCTCAAGCACACATATCCACTTACAAACGCATGAATGTACAAACACGTTAATTTGCAACCATAAAAGTGCAAAACGTGCTGAAATTCCACCAGAAAATGTACCGTAAAAAATATTCCCAACAAATTGTGCATTCTAATGTTCCACTCAGTCAGACACACCTCGTGGGAACCTAACAAGTGATTGACATGTAGTGTGTCTAATGTGCTATCATGGCAATGGTTCTTTAATAGAAAGTAAGGAATCCGAGAGCTCAAGAAAGCCTTGCTTAGTGTTCAGCTCTCAATAGGCCAAAGAGATCACATTTCCACAAAACACTGCCCACAAAGGAAAGCTCCAGCGTTCAATCAATGTTCCTGTTTGGGCATGCACCACCAGTCCTACTTCCATTGATATTTATTTTATTGTCATCAATTCAAATTTTAGACCATTTGCTAATGAACTATGTGTTTCTCAATCATGCCAAGCTCTTTAAGACCATAGTTCAGTGTAAGGGGTGCAACACAAATCCTTGACGTCATTAATTAATTAATTTCTTCCTTCATCCATCCATCCATCCATCCATCCATCCATCCATTCATGTCTTTGGAAAGTGTAGAGAAAAATTACTTGAAGTTTCAACAAGCTGGTAAGGTTGTACAAAGATATCCACAAGCAAATGCAGCCCACTCACTATCGAGAGTAACTGGAAGTGGACAGTCGAAACGTGTCTGATTCTCAGGGCAGCCATCTTAAATCCAGGTCACAGAACTATACGGGACAGCTAACACTGACATTAAATACAGTTCACAAAAATAGTTAATGAGAGCAAACACAAAAAAAGTACGTGGTGCACTAGTGATTTAGGATAATCCAGAAAAGATAATATGGGAAATGGTTGTACTTTTATAAGGTCACACAACATTTTCTGTGTTGATGATCGTATGCGAGGACAAAGTGGTTTCACATCTACTATAATATGGGTAATACATACTATATAAATGTTCCAATACAAAGTAATCTCTATTCTAAATCTACTGGGAAATGTCCCGCCCCCCAATGGCTGCATTATTCCTGGCACTTGTTTGTAAAACATGCAAGTTGATTTAATGACTGCTGGTTACAATGGTAATTGCTACAGGCCAATAAGAAGATGATTTCCACAGGATCATATGTAGGCCATACGGCTCACTCTACCCAAAAGTAGATGGTTTGATTGTCTACTTATGTCACCAGCAGCCCATGCAGGTAAGAGTGTGGGGGGGGGCGATGGGGCCGGGTTTTGGGACGGGCGGGGGGGAGATGACAAACAACCAGAGGTAAAAAATAAATGAATAATTTTCCCTCGTCGTCTGTCGAAATTCCCCCCCCTCCCAACCCCCCCCTCCAACTGGCCCACCACTGTTACCTGCATGGGCAGTGGCTGGTCACCAGCCTGCATCCGTTGTATGTTAATCAGCTGCAAAATTAATTTCTCTCCTTTTAGAGCACTGAACAAACACTATGACCTCATGTGCCCAGTCGAGGCCCCAATATTCTCCACGCGGGTTTATTACCAAGCCTGGGTCCATCTTGATCTGGGTCAACAGTGAATGATTCCTCTTTACCTTGTGTATACACCAGAGTGCAAACCAGGACACCAAGACAGCAGAATACTGCACGTGCACCCCTCCACCTCACCTCACAGGTAAGACGACCCTCCACACCAACCCTTTCTCACTTTAAGAACCAGGGTCAGAAAAACAGACCGATGCAAGAAAAGTGGCAGTGGGGTCCATCAAAACCAAGTTAAGAATATTGGCTGAACTGACAAGCTCTTTCCTTGTTCTGCGGTTTTGTAGGAGAGACCTTGCTGAACAAGCACATTCCACACTGCTCCCTTGACCACTACAGGAGCAAACATTGCTGTGCTTTATATTCCGACATGGTGAAGGCAATCTGATTATCAATGCTGTTGGATTAACATTCCGCGTCTCTGGGAGATGACAGTCCTCTGTTAATCGCAAGCCTGCACTGGAGTAACCCGTAAAGCGAGGTTTGATCATGCCTTGGCTTGTTAATGTTTGAAATTCATTGCTTGTATCTGTGTCTCTGACAGCTACTATTCTTATTTTAAGATCACTTTCTGGAAAGGATACACTATGTGTCAAGGGGGGGTGGCACCATGACTGCTGAACCTCCCCCCCCCCCCCGTGCTTCATTCACTATTAGAAGACAACCAGAAATGAGCACTGACGAGAAATAGAGAAACAAGCACATCTCCAGGGGTGTGCGGCTGCCCTGGAATTAGAAAAGACTAACAAAGGATTGAGGTATTATGCAAAAACATTAGGAAGTTCTCATTTTAGCATCTTATTGGAGGGTGGGCCAGATAGTGAAGCAAAACCACCCACAAGTATGTACAGGATGTTGACTACTGGCAGAGTGCCATATTCTGAGAATAAATGTTTGTGGCATGTGGGGGGGCTTAGTTTTTTTTTGTCTGGGTTTGTCTGGGGTTTGAGAAGCTGTTCTGTATTTTCACACATTTTTTGCAACTTGTCATAGTTTAATTCATTTGTTCAGTTTTGTAGTTACACTTAGTTACTTCTAACCTCGATTGCGTCTAGAAGTATTTAACATATTTCGATTATTCCTGAGCTAACTACATGATAAAAGCTTCGTACAAGCCCGCTCATTCATAGCATTAACCCACTCACACAAAACTGTCTTGTTTTTAGAAGATATTTGTGAAAAATAATATTTCTGTCTTAAATCACAACTAGATAGCCCCTAACTCAATGCAGTTCTAAGCCAGACCAAGTCAGCCTGGCTCAAATAGTTACAAAAGTGCAAAAACACTGTATCACCATGATCAATGTATCACATCCCTGGACCACTGCTTGTTAACTATCCCTGTGGCACACGACACATGGGCTTCTATCAATGAGCTGAATAGAGGCTTCGCCAGTTCATTCCGCACTGGCGATTCTACAAAAACTTTCAGAGTGTGTTCTCAATCCCATCGTACGTTTCCTACCAAGATGAACTGTCCCAACAGGATTAAAGGGAGTTGTGAATCAAGAGTTGAGAGCATAAACATATAAACCCTATCCATTCAGGCAGAAAGACTTCTAAAATGGACCCTTTGTCCAAAAGAGGTCACAGTAACAAGCACTTGATCCACAATGGATATCTTTACCAAATTCTTGGAGAAAGTGAAAGAGTAACTTTCTACAATAATGGAAATGCCTTATTAATTGGTGTTTCCAAACTCTTCCTGTAGTCCATTCATCTTCTTGACTTGTTTCCGAACCAAAGAATTTTGGCAATTAGACGCCTAGTTAAAAGATCTCTACTAGTCAATACGAGAGTCCAGAATTAAGTTCAAGCTCACCTGCATCAATTACGAGGTACTCCAAGTTCAACCACATATATACACACTCACCCCTCCATAAATTTCTCCCTGCACAATGGTTGTTAGAAGCAAAGCATCATTCTGTCAGGAATCTTACAATTTCAACTCCTGTACCGCTCTGCTTCAATCTCCTTCACTGGAGTTTCGCCCCCATTAAAACTCTCCTCCACTTGAACTAATGGGAGCAAAGGCACCTCCTTCTATTGTGCAAATAAATACAAAAAAATCCCTTCAGATTTTACCTACATTCGTATCTTTCCCCTTTCACCCATCGACTTCTTGTCAAGACGTCTATTATTTTCTTCAACAAACCATTCCTAACCTATGTGATGCAATTGTATGTTTTCTCCTTTGCTGCTACTACAGAATTGTCTTCGATTTTTTTATTGTAAACTTCTTTACTTTTTCTATGAGATGGTTCCTCGAGAGCAACATTATAATGAGTTTGGTACATGAAAAGCACACTAACACCCAATAAGTGTAATAGTCGTGATATACAAATCATAAAAGAATAAACACAAAGGCTACCAAGCATAAACATAGCCTTTGAATGAGATTTCCAGAATATTAAACAAAACTACCATAACAGGCCTTGTTCCAAACTTTACAGACCACCCATGCTGCGTGTTTCCCATATGGCACCAATGGCCACACTCTCTACTCTTTCTCCTTTTTCTCAAGATGGCATTAGAAGATACAGCAGCCAGCATACTAACAGCCAAGGGCTGGACCAGTGCCTTACACCAATGTACTGCCTTCTTCCCACACAGCTGAACAGAATTGTGACGTGGTAAGGGCATAAATGATGGACTCACTCACCCTTTCTACTGCATTTGGAACTTTAGAGCAGAAGGTACTACATACATCAAGGGGCAAGGATTGGGGCTGGTGTCTGTTAAATGCCACTTTGCATCAATTTCAGCAACAGATTTAAAAAGAGCAGGTGCACCCTGGATATCCATGGATTGGGGCATCTTCTGAGTTCTATGTGGTCCCACTTGCAATTCAGCATCTTGGTATGACCATAAGAAGGTGCACGCCAAAAAATTGGCAGGTGGATGCCGGAAGATGTACTTCAAAGTGGCTCACTCCTGAGCCTGCTCCAACCAGTCTGATTGTTACAGAAGACTGGATGAGTTTATCTCGGTGGTCAAAACCTGGTTGGTGGTGCTGCATCTATACTCAAGCATGGTGAATTAGAGATAATAGCTGCACTCACGCAACAAGAGCAAGAAGAAATTCCAATCCAGCAGTTGCCATCTTGTACAGGGGAATCTGAGACAGCTCTGGGTCTGTCTCAACTGCATCACAGCTTTGACAGGCTTCTCCACCTGCACTTTCCTGATGAGTGTGACAAGATGTACCACCCACAACCTCTTGTCCTCCAACTTAACAACACTGTTCCAGGTGGTGGAATAATCACATGCACCTTTAAATGTGTTGTTGACGGGCTTCAAACCTGACACTGTTAGAGTTACTGGAATCCTTCACACCATAGATTGTTAGATGTTACAATCTTGAAGTGGCATCAACAGATTCCAAGTGCAAAAGTAAATTACACATGTATTGTCAATGCTAATGCATTTGACTCAGAAGTCTTCGTATTACCAGGCTGGTTCTTGGCTCCTCCTTTCCACTGGTAATTTTCTATGAATACCTCTGCACTTTCTTTGGGATACTGCAGAGTCAACACAGTTTCTATGGCACCTTTGCCAGGTGGTTCATTGAATGAAGTTCAATGGTCCAGTCATGTTTAACAGAAGATTGCTTTTAGGATAAATTGTCAGAAGAACTGTCATTTGGTGACTGATTCCAAACTGGGTATCGTAAGACGTGAATACGCACGATAGGGAACTTGAACGTAGCTGGGCTAGAAAATTGAATGAGGGATTTTGCTGTACCGAATAAAACTACATCACTGTAATATTTATGTGTGCCACTGCAGCATAACATGGCCATCAAAAGATGTATGCTATCTGCTTCAAACACAATGATGTGTCTTCACGACTTGCAGAAGTGTGACAGGGTGGATACTACTACCCACAAAACCCTTGTGGTCCTTCTACCACTTGCCCACATGCAACATATGGCCTTTTGTAGCAGAAGGATCTAGCAATGGGTTTCACATTATAAATTTGTAGATTGTTAAAGATTTAAGTAACATGCTTATCAGAAGAACATAACAATTCAGCCAATAGCTTGCATTGCAGTCCCACAGCGACATTCCATTGCCAAAATGTTTGCATAAATGATTACTTTTTTAATAGAATAAGTTAATTTTGTTAAGAACATCAATTATCAGGAAATTAAATGTTAATATTATGATAAAAGAACTAATTGGGAAGCTCTAACTATTAGCCACCACCATACGTCTGGAAACAACTTAAGAAGGCTACATGTCACTGTATGAATCTGAGCATTTAGATAAATCAAAAACAAGTACCACAGGAACATCTTACTCAGAAGCACCAGTAGTTCCTGCGAAGTTTTAATAAAACAAGCAAAGGACATAAACAAATAATTGTGAGGTTCAGCACGCAAGCCTAATGTGCAAAGTTCACCCATCTTCTAAATCCAAAAGGAACATGGTTGGACTCTGATGTGATTATATGGAATAGTCTTTATGTTAAGGTTTATAACCCTATAGCAATACTTTACTTTATCAGGTGTTTTAAACTCTATTTCCATTGGAGATGTCATACGGGAAGTGGTGAAGGCTACGCCAACCTTGGCAGGGAGTGTCAAAGGATGCGTCAATCTGGATGGCTTGAGGTTATTGCCGGCTCTCTCTCATGGCTGCCAACTTTTAGCAACTATGTGTGGGTGGCAACAATGTCAACAGGGTGCAGTTTGTAACATCTACAAATATAAGCCAGGGTCATAGATGCATTTGCTATATGAACAGCAAAACTGAAAGCAAATAATGATTATTCAAATTGTAGAACTCCATGTGATATTTTTAACCAGAGTTGTGGTTACTACCATGTAGCAGAATCAGAAAAACACTGCATGAAAGAACGACAGTGAGAGGGGGTTGTACTGCAGACATTGACTGGCGATTCACAACCAAACACTGGGAAAGACAATAGGTATGGCCTTTGCAAGCTAGTGTGATGGTCATTGATTATTTTGAAAACATAAGCCACAAAAAATTAAATTAAAAAAAAAAGAAATATGTTGCTGCGTAAAAGTGGTGGCAATATGTTTCAAATAAAAAAATACATTTAAAAGCCTCGACCATAACATATAATGTTAATACATGTTAGTAAAACAGTACAGGTGCTTCCTAGCAGGCTGGTGTACAGACAATCGGCATACAACCCATTTTTAGTTTTAATGCACATCGCAGGAAAATATAATTCTCATTAGGGTGCAGGCAAGATAATATTTACTTTGACTTACTGTAACCTGGGGGCATACTTAAACACATAATAAGGATGACACAAAACGAATAATGAATGGAAAGGTAAAAGCATTGACAAATTAAGGCATTTGCCCACCAGTCCTGGCACTGAAGTGATCTTCTTTTCAGATGTATGTGGCCACGTTATCAGGAGAAAGTATAGCGACTCCCAGTACAAGAGAACACATGGCTATAGTGGACTGACCCATTGCCCATGCTGTATGCTGTGGTGGGAGGAAGCAAAATAAAAATGGCAGTTGCGCCAATCAATAAATGTAGAAGGCTGACCCAAGGCTCTTCCATAATTATTGGGGAATGGGTTCCAGCACTGGAAAGTACATTTTACCAGTGTAAATCTTGCATGAATCGGCTCTGTGAATTAAAGTGCTCCAGAAAATCCACGACCATACTCTGGGATTATTTATGGATCCAAACCGAGTTGGAAATCTTTCCCAAGTGTACGAGTAAACCTACGAGAGCTGATTTCTGACTTTTACCTGCAGGGAAATTGTTGGTGAAAACCCACTGGAAAGGTAAGTGAATTCTTGCAAAGTTGCAACTTCTCGAGTTATCAAGCACTTCCCTGCAACCATCCCTATCTTCTGGCACCTCTGAGCACCAGTGAATATACAGCTTTGGTAAATCTGACATATTTGTAGATTTTTCACAGAACTAAATCATATCTACTCCCACAATCGTCAGTAAATCAAGCTATATCAATTAGGATCTGAAATCTGTCATTGTTTTGTAATCAGTACAGTTTGAATCCTGGCAAGGGTAATTCAGCATTCCATTCCTTTGAAAAGGGTAAAATGTCTCTCATTTGAATATTATATATTTTATTATTATATATAGCACTTAGAAAAAGCAGACATGAGAAGTGAAGCACTATTTAATAAAGCAAGTTGTCATTTTAAGTCGTTATTTACTGGCACATAATGTTTATGAATCAGGCCTAGAGGGACAGGAAAAGTAATTAAGACAAAAAAGAGTTGGGGAAAGGTAAACAACAAAGATAACGGTACTTGTGGTAGAGGGAAACAAAGCGGAAGTAAGGCAGAGCAGAGCACACCAAGGTAGAAGGAGAAGGAAGGAAAGACCGATTCTTCTACATCTTTCCTGTCCTGGTCTATGTCAAGAAGCCTGGCCATTGTATCGACTTAATTTAAACGTACATCCTCACTCTCGTTTCCTTTCCAAAATGTAGTCTTAAAAAAATCACAAATGCTCAAGTTTCCTGAAATCTAGCCACATAGAAAAAGTTTCACTTGGCTGTGACCATGGTTCTGGTGAAGTTAATGCAACACAAGAAGATGATGGACGGAATGCTGAACATTGTCAAACATTCACCCCCAGTACAGAGATTTGGACATAAATCCATCGTTTTTTTGCTCACCATGCCATTCCAATTAGGACCCAGGATTATGCAAATCAGTCTTGACCCTGTTCCCTGTGGGAACATTCCAGACAAAACTGCCAGGCCAATTCTGCCCTGGATCGCAAACAAGCATTCTGGGACCAGTTTCAGGGTATCACCCCTCATCCGCCTGGCTAGCTTGAACCCAATGGCATAGTGAGCATGCAAATGTTTGACAATGTTCAGCATTCAGTCAATCAACTTTTTGTGTTGCTATGGTTTTTACCTAAGTGGAAAGGCTATGCCCAGACGTGGGTCCTGTGCTCACTATGCCTGGATTCGAGCTAGCTTGGTTGATGCGGGGTGATATCCCGAAACCGATCCAAGGATCCTCCTGACTTTACAAAACGTAGGGCCGCAAATCTTCTCTTAGTGATATATCCCTGACTAGAAGGTCAGACGGCTTAAATGATAAGATAAAAAGAAGGGACCTTGAAGGAACAGTGCTACATCACAGAAAAAAGCCCCAAAAGTAACATTTCACATGCACACATGACATACTAGTGCAGTACTTTCAATCTGTCAGAAAGCCAGACTCCATAAAACCGTGCCTAAACTGCAATGACAATTAAAACATTAATAGACAAAGCAAGACCTATTGGCTGTGACAGTGTCTGGTGGTTTTTAGTTTTTGAACTCCCCTTCCTCCCCAGGTAGTCTCTCTTCTTTCTCCTCATGAATGTCTCTTACATTGTTTCCTTATACCACCTTGTCTGTCTCCCTCTCTCTCTCTCTCTCTCTCCCTACAGGGCTCTCCTCTATCTCTTCAACCTCCCTCGTTTCCCACTCCTATATCTCTCGCTCTCGCTTGCTCCATCTCTTATGCTCTATTGTGCTCTCAATCACACTCTCTTTCTCTCATTCCTTCTGTGTGTATGGCTCCTTCACGCGCTGTCCCCACCTGGATCTGTGGTTCCTTGCTCTAGATCCAGGGACAAGGTTTTAATGCCTACTCAAATGGCATTCGAGAGATCAGTTCTTGCAAGGTTGAGCCAGAGAACACAGACACAAACTCTGCCTGGCTCTGCATGTTAAAGCTTACATTCCTAAACCCCGGTGCCACATCAATCTCCACGCTCATGTTCCCAGAGCCAAGGATAGACCACGGAACGCTATAAATTAAAAATTGAACTTAGCATTTATCCTACACAATCTGCTGCCTCTTGGGGTGCAGGCATAAAAAACTGCATCTTAAAATCCCAACCCCTTGATGCTTGAGCAGGCAGTCTCAAGCCATGCCAAGACTTGGTAGGCTTCTTTATGAGGAGCCATTTTTCTGAAACTCCAGGCTCCGGTGTCCTTCTGAGTCTGATATCCAATATTATACTTCCTACCAGAACAGAGATTTGATTGAGAGGCGTGAGGCGGGAGGAGGTAAGGCGCCCCGAGCAAAGAACAAAAAAAAACTAGACACAAAGAATGTTCTCTGGGCGATTTATATTAACGAAGCGAGCAGATCGGATGGTCTTCCTTTCTTCAACCTTTATGAGCACTCCGTCATTACTGTGCTGCGGCTCAGAAACCAGATCCGACTGCACGCTCCTCTTTGCATTCACCGAAAAAGAGCAAACCCCTTTCCTTCGTGAGCCTTCTAAAGCTCTCAGCCCAGGTGCTTCTTTGTCCAAACACTTCTCATGGAAAGGAAGTCCCACCACTGAGCACCTAACCCATGGAGGGTACGTTCTTCTGAATTTTTAATTCATGCCTGGAGAGCAAGGGACTCTGGGATTTCTGCACCTTCCTCACAAAGAAAGGACTTGCTGACACCATTGTCTTAAAAGATTACATCATCCTAGAGCGGGGATTAGCTTTCTGCATTTTTTGGCGGAAATGAAACGCGAAACGTTTTGTGAATATATCAAACGCGCCCAACCTCGAGACTCTTAGCCTTCGTCTAAACCATAAGCAAGACACACCAGGCAACCCCAGTGTCTGATAACAACTGTAAATCCAAATGTCTATGAACAATCAGATCCTGTTATGCATCTGAAGAGCAAAACAATGGCTTGGGTAAGCATAAGGCCATTCAGAATTTCATGAGGAGCGTGCAGATGTTGATGCAGGGACCCCCATCAACATGCCAACCTAAGGTACACACATCCAGTTGCACTTTGTTATTTACCTGCAGGGGTTTATCTTGCTATGAGGACACCATTTCTGGGCATTCCAAAACAGCACTGAAAATTCATGTAGAAAGTGACTTTTTTCATTGCTTAAAGTGGAATATAGAAGTGCTCGTATTCACTACCAGGAATACCTGTTTGCCACTAAGAAGTGCTGGTACTCTCACATTAAATGTATTGCAGCAGTGCTGAGAAGTGCAGGTACTCTCCCTTTTCAAATTAAAGAAGTGCAGGTACTCAGGACCAGAGAGCACCTGCCCATTTAAAGCCCTGACTTTATTTTTTATTCTGCTGTAACACTGCATTCTGGCATGGCGTCCTCTTAAAGTCCTACATTCACAACAACCACAGGCGCTTTTTGGCAGGACTTGTGCACAGTTCCTCCACACAGGCAGGCTTCAAACTCCCAAAAATTCTAACTCCTTAAGCCATTTGGAGAGCCTTCAGAAGTGTGCCGGGGCTTGTTCCTGGTTTCTTGCCAAATTGTGTGCTTCTGTTTGTGGCTTTAAAACGAGGAGCAGGCAGAAGCGCACGCATGCACAGTTTGGCAAGTAGTGACAATGGCCCATTTTAAATTAGTAATTTAAGATTTCCATCTGTCTTTGTCAGCGAAGACCGAAAAAAGAAAGAAAGAAAAGGGAATGACAGCAACTTGCTTCAGATCCATTTCACATCCTTCCGTCGCCCACTCATGAAAGTCAGCGGCAGATTAGTAGACAGGGGGTGGGCTTAGGATAAACTCCCTAGCTAAACTTTAACCTCAGAAAACCTTTCCAAGAACAAGAATAAAGAACAACAGCCAACTGAAAAACAAGCAGCCGTTCCAGGTGACTTGAGGTGATTCTTTGCCCTAGACTTACAGAAAGTTTTGCTGTAGTACAGTAATTGGTATCTTGTCTTTAAATGTGAATGAACCCAGAATAACTCAGACAAGAAAGCTGTACAGTACTTCCCTGGATCATGTTGGTTTTCTTTCCCATAAATACGCAAACCCATTTTTTTTCTCGTCTTTATAAAGACTATCAAAAAAGGTGTTTGGACATTGACTCAGAGAGAGGTCTCACTACAGAGTATGGACAGCTTGGAGTGTTTGTCCTGATGAGTTAAATAGGGATCAAGTCTTGGCAATCATTAACCCAGGCAACACACTCTTTGGTTTAGAAGAAAAATATTTCACACAAGTTACATCACTATACATTTGTGTTGACTTACTGGCGGTCCACAAGACATTTGCGCTGTGATTAATTAAGTTAAGCTGGCTGGGTGTTGTGCTTCTTACAGTGCCACAGCGCATCATCAGTGGTAGTGTGCACTATATACAGCAATTTTCTTCATTTCTCGACCCACTTTCAAACAATACCATTATTGTTAACATGTTATCATACCATTGTGGCTTGACAGTTAGACTTATCACTCACCTGCTGGTCTTTTTAAACCATGTCCAACCCTCTCCCGCAACACATAATACTGGGGGGGCGGGGCTAAATAGATCCCTCCTAACTAGGTGGGAGGGGGCTGTGGCCTGGGCAGCGGGTAGTACTATATATCTATCGCCTTTTAATGTCACCCTCCACGGACATGACCAGGTCCATTTTATAATCAACATCCATACAATTCTTTGTGTTTACGTGCTTTGTTTGCACATAGTGTGAGGGCTGCCAATCGATCGTTCAGATATTTGACATTTTACTTGGAATTAGTAGAAGTCCTATTTCTAATAAGGTTAAGTGTAGGAAGACAATTGCCTCTCCTACTCCATGGGGATGTTATTTTTATTTTACTTTCTGAGGTGTAGTTATACATTGTGCGCCGGTTTCTCTAACCAAATTCGAGGTAAGAGCTTGTAGCATCAGAGCACAAAGGTGCCTGTCCCCACAGAGACATCTCAGCCACAAATATTACAGAAAACAGTAAAGCTGAAAATCAAAGCACTGGGCAGTTCTATGAGAGGACAGGGACTTCATAGAACAGGGCGAGGATGCAGGGTTCCCCAATGTGCATGTCCCTGAGATATCCTCCTTCCTGTAAGGCAATGTTTTCTACTGTCATAAAGACTAATAGCAGTGGCAAAGCTATTGGATCCAGGTTGCTAAAATACACAGTGTTAACGAATTAGAGTAAGGCACATGAGAGTAAGCCAGCAGGGGCACACAAAGAGGGCTGTGGTTGAAAAGCACTCCCTGCAGAAGTTCAATGCAGGTACTCAAGTGGAGTGAAAAGATACAAACTAACAGTCAGCAGTGTTCGGTGGGAGGTGAATACTTACTCAGGGCGACTCAAGAAATGATAGACCACATTTCAAGCCAATAACTGTAAGAGATCCACGGCCCCCTCTAAGGCCCTGATTGTGAGTGGGTTATCTTTCCAGTTGCTGCTCAAACCCCAATTTGCTCAGGAGTTGGAATTCAGAATCTGTGCTATTTTCCACATCTGGTAATTACAGGGTGCAATAAATACCTCACCCTTTAAACCTGCGAGAATTTAATTTTGAAAACAGTACATCATTTACCAAAACATGCTAATTTTGGGGCACTAAACACTAAAACCTGCATGTTACCCCCTAGAAATAGGAATACTTGTAATTTAGCACACCTAATAAATTCTGGATCCCAAGGTGTTGGACTTAAGCATGTGCAATAAATAGGACCTACGCCTTCAACATGCACACAGAACTGTGGCCTGTGTATACTGCAAGCAATAAGTCTGTATGACAGCTGCATTGTCAAAACCAAACTTAAAAGCACAGGCTGAGCTGCATTGCTTATTGGCACTAAAGACGAAATACTCATCTATCACAAGGAATTTATTACACTATAAAACTGGGGTGAATCTACAATTAAATCTTAACTGGGACCATTAGGATGATACATTTGAGCAGTTTTGTCTGCATAATTATGAATTTATTTCATTTGCTGAATAATCCTCCACGTGCAAAATGTTCTTCTAGGTCAAACTGATCACAAGTCAAAAAATAATAGCACCACACATGGTGTCATGCGGAGGCCAACTGTAAGAAATTGGATTATTATCTGGGGTAGGTGACTATCCTCCTCAAGAAATAATAACAGCCCTTACCAGGGTGACCTCTCAAAAAAGTCACTGAATTAACCTGATCTCAAAACCCTGGTAGCTATGGTATAGAGCAGTCAGACTTAACTTAGAACAATGTGTAAAGCATGTATGCAGTACCATAACAGTAATAAAGTCAAAATGTTCAAGATTGCAATAGTCTCTGGCCACACTCAACTTGGGCTCTGAGGGCGGGGGGGTGGGCAGTGTATCATGGTAATCCTAGTGTCCTCCTACATCTAAAAGAGAGTTTATATATATATATATACATATATATATATATATATATCTCAAGAACCAGCGCGCTTTACATAGCACCAGTTGCAATACATGAGGACACATTCATTTTTTGTTAGGCACGGGGAGATTAAATAATTTGCCCAGAATCACAGGATGTTCAGCGTCATTGCCGAGACTTCAACCCAGTTCCCCAGATTCGAGGTCCACCGCCCTAGCCGTTAGGCCAACTCCTCTCCGCAGTCTGACGTAGGCACTTTACCCACAACTTCACAGACAGAAATACTGAAAAGTGTTTCAAATAGCACTTTCAACTCCAACTGCTACTCTTGTTACCACTTTTAACTGTGGTGCCTGAAATGTTTTCTTAACTTGGCCATTTTTGCTCCCTATTTTTCTTAGTGAGCCCTTCGCTCAACTCTCTGTGAGAACTCAAATAAGTGACTTCCATGGAAGTTACTTACACATTTTTAAGCTCGATTGTATGTTTATTCCTAAGAATTGCTATGGCGGCTAAATATGCTGCCATGGCATTTTATGCCTGGCGCCTTGGCCGTCGCGAGGCCTTCAGGTGTCCACCGACTTTTAGCCAGGGGCGTAACACAGGCCCCCACAGCCCAAGCGGTGCTGGGGGGGGGGCCCTACCTCCGAAGGGCCCCATCGGCACTGCACTCTGGCCGGAGAGCTCCTGATTGAGCCCAGAGGGGCTCCCCCCCTAAGTACCGTGCAGGGAGGTCCCCTCACTTTTCGTTACGCCAGTGCTTTTATCCTGACGCAGTCACTCGCTTATCATGCCTTTACCCCCCACAGCCCCTCGCAACCAGGGAGTTAGACTCAAAGGGTGGCGCCCTCCACGCTACCACAGCTAGTCAAACGCGTTATGCGGCTGCTCGGCTTTGTTTTGGAAGTAAATGCCCTTCGCTTCCTTCCCTTTCTTGGATTTTGTTTCCACGTTGTTTTGGACGGTGAACAAGCCGCTAAAAGCGCAGCCCGTGGACGTCCGCCGCTTCCTTCCATGCTAATGAATCCGAGGAATGCGTGTGCGCGCAGGCCTCGTGCTGGGAGAGGCCCCGCCGCCCGCAGCTGTGCCAAGGTCACCAGTGACCCGCCGTGCCCTTTGGCGCGCGGCTTTTAATTGTCGTGGAGAGCGTTTCGAGCTGGCTGTTTCTACCTATAATGTCAAAATACAATTACCCCGAGTTGGGCTGGCCTCTAATAGCAGTTTATCCCGGCATGGTTTGCAGACAGAGTCACAAGCCAACAACTGTAATTACAGCCATGTTGCCAGGCCTAGCAGGAAAGTGAGGTGAAAGTATTCCCAGGATGCACCACTTCCCTCGGGAGTTGCAGCGCACAAAGGCGTCGCCCCACCCTCTCCTGGTCGTACAGTAATTGTTCCTTGATGTTGGCCTAGCAGATCTCACCACCGTCTTTGTGTTTGTGTGGCTGCATAACTAGCGGTTAAGTTATACGACGCGTGACATTTGTTGTGTCTCTGTTCTCTCGGTCTTATTTTTTCTCTCTTTTCCAACTTGGCAGAATGGCACGCGCAAAATAATAGCTTTCCAAACTTGTCAGAGTTATAATTTCGCACAAAGCCTCCAGGATTTTGTTTAACCAGCGAAGTTTACAAGCGTGGTTTTTTTTTTCTTGTTCCAAACAAGTGGCTCTCATTCATCGCCAGTTAAAGTAGGTTTTACGGCGCTTACTACGTTCTTGTAGTTGGAATAAATAAAGCACTTTTGTGAATATTACTTCAACCCTTCATGAGCATGGCGGTTCGATGGAGCGTTATGGAGAAGGGTGAATACCAAGGGAGTAACCAAAAATTAAAATACCCCCCACGAAAAACTCTAATGACACCTAATGAGAGAAACAGTAAGACCCGACAGAAAGAAACAGTAAGACCCGAATGAGAGAAACAGTAAACCCGAAATTTCATGGATCAGCTTACTTCACTTGTACATTCTCCAATCTATCCATTCATCCTCCCACTCTTCCATCCATCCATTCTTTGATCCTTTACCCCATCCTTTCATTATTTCAACAATCTGTTGCCATTCCTCCCCTACTTCGGTCCGTCCACTCATTCATCCATTCTTTCACTTATCAATCCACCATTTCAACAATCTATCCAACCATCCATCCTTTCATCATTCATCTATTCAGTGATCATTCCCTTCACACATCAATCCTCCATCCCTTAACTCTTCCACCCACTTATGTTAACAGCTTGTCATCCAACCTTCCGTCCGCCCATTCATTCTTTCACCCTTCCTTCCAACCTTTCGTTAATTGATCCTTTCATCCATCTATCCAAACTTTCATCTTCCAACCATTCATTCATCTGTGCACTCTTCTAAATTGTTTTCACCCTTCCTTCCTTTCACTTCTCCTTTTCCCTTCCCTTCCTTTCTTTCATATTTAATTCCTTGTTTCCTTTCTTTCGCCATTATTTTCACCCTTCACGCTTTCTTCTTTACCAACTTCTAGCTACCATGATTTTTTCTTTTCTCAAACTATTTTTCCAATCTTATCTCACCCCCTTACCCACACACACTTTAGTTTCCTGGTCATTTCTTTCAAGTTAGAATTACATTTTCATAATTTCTTTTTCTTTCTCATTTCCCAACTTGGCTCTTTTAGCAGCCTTTGGCTTGCACCTATCAGCCCTGCCTTGCTGTTCCTCAGATCGTTTTGTGAGCCTTTGTCTGCAGGCCTGAGGAGATAAGAGGTCAAATACGAAAACAAAGCATTTTTAGGGGCTGATTACGATGCGGCCCTGAAGGCCCTGACCGGCCGCACCGTAATCGCCCCCTCGGTTTACTTTCTAACTGCTGCATCGAAATGCTGGTGGTGGGAAACTAAACAGACATGTCATTCCGGCTGGCTTCCAACAGGCTCAAGGAGCCACTCGGCCAGTCAGAACCGTCTCGTAATCCAAAGGGAGGGCCTTTCCGCCACTGGGATTACGATGCACTGTTTCTGCATGGTTTCCATGCCGCTGGTCCGACATGGAAACCATGTCAGAAAGCGTGTTTGGGGGCCCCCAGCAGGGCCCCCTGGGTGCACGGCCTCCGGTTGGGGGCTGAGAGGGCACCTGTGGTGCCCCTCTGTTGATCCCTGTATCCCATGGCATAGCAGGCACATTGAGCTGCCTGTCAAAGGGTGCAGGTATGATCAGCATCTCCCATTTCCCTATGTGAGCATGTATTACGGCCGGTTTATGGCCGTAATGCATGCTCCCATATGGAAATGTAGGAATGCAACCGAACAGTGTTCAGTTGCATCCTAATTAGGGGGTCGGGAACGCCGATCAGAGGTCAGTCGATCCCAGGACCGAGACTGGGTCGGGCTGACTCAAGTCCGCTCAACATCGTAATTAGCCCTTTAGTGGGACCCAGATTGCAAGGCCATCCAGTTCCGTGGCTAACCTCCTTTAAGCTGCTAAATCGGCGGGTTCCCTCGCTAATGGTGATTACTCTTGGTAACAGGCACTTTAAATAATCCGCATTCAGCACTTATAAATTGGGCTCATATTTAGTATGACATCCTTGTAAATGCAGCCTACTGGAGGTTATGTAACACTGTATGTAGGTGACAAAACTGACTGTGAAGTTTTGGTATTTTTTCATAACCCAACACTGTTCAGAGAGGTCCTTTTTAAAGCATTGATTTGCCCACTAGCTCCAGGTCAGCGCAGTGACTCGGACTCGGAGATATGTCTAACACAGTCTGGTCGTAGTGCAGATACTGTGCTCCCAGATGTTAGGATATATCCAAACCCCTGGAATTATGTGGCAGGAGAGGGCCAAACTATGTGGCAGGGTTGAGTAAATTATGTAGCAAGAAAAGGCAAATTATGCGGCTTAATGTGCCACAATTTGTAATAGTATTACTTCATGGTTTCATCATTTTTAAACTTAATAACAGCCTGTGGGCATTGGTTGCACATCATTAGTACCAGTTTACATGCAAATATAGCAAAAAGCAACAGAAAGGTGATCAGTTCTGCTTTGCAAAGAGCCTTCCACTGCGCTGCAACATGTGTCGTTGCAATTTTAGTAACTTTTGAACCATCTGAGGTAGAAACAAAACTTTTTTTGTTAAAATTTGCAGATGATGTGGGAGACGGTGGATTATGTGGCAAAGCTATAATTATGTGAAAATTACAGCGGCCGCACAATCGCATAATACCAGTGGCCCTGGCTATATCCATTGATTTCATCAGCAGGTAAAGACTGCAACCCCTACAAGGCCTCTGCCTGTGTTTCTATTTTCGTCCCGCAGTTTATGTCTTAGTCCTTTTAGAGTTATTTGTTCATTGTGTGTGCATCCCCTCTGCTATGAGGCAGGCTCACATATATATTACCTTTTTTATGAAAAAGTATTTTATAATGTTGACCTTCAGCCTTCCGATTGCATACTGTTACACAGATTTCCAGGGTTATCCTTCAATTAATAAAGGCTTACTTCTTGTCCTGCAGTTAGTTATTTCAATAACTTGAATATCTCCATCATGGTCCTGTGTTTCTTGTATGTTCTATTTTTCTTTTATAAACCTTGAACCATTTTGGTAGACAGAGAAATGACTGCTTGAATGGCCAGTGTGGCGCACTGTGAAATACTGAGTGGCATGTCCTTACATGAAGCAACTTTTTTATCATCTACTATGAATATAAAGCTCATAGTTTTGTTCTAAATTGAATGAAAGAAGAGCTGTAAAGAGCCAAAATGGCAAGCAGTCATGACCCCTAGGCACAGCCTTAGGACTCGTGCTTCCTCATGATCATACCCAATGACCTAGGCCAATTGTGAGATATAAATAGAATCGACAGCTAAAACTGGGCGGAAATGTGGCAGAAGATGGCGAAACAAAAATCACATTGGTCTCCTAGAATGGTGTAAATGATGTGGATTGCGGAGAATAAGCAAACTTGGATTTAGAGTCGGGCAGGGTGGAAATGCAGATCTTCAACTCCCATCACTCCTACGTACAGGGCACAAAGTACCCCAAAGGAGAATACACATAGTCCTGGAAGAAGGAGTATATCATCAAATACATATGGAGATGGTGCCTGGCCTACTTGGTCGAAGCAATTCTGGCTATATTAGTAAAGAACGTACGTTCAGAAAAAGACAAAAATGGCTGCTATAGTGGACAGGACGCATTTGTGGCTAGCACCCAATCAAAACCAGTAGGGGTAGTGTTTGAGAGATGCTGTTGCACCTGACAGAGTCAGTGTCAAGGTACTAAGAAACGTGGATATAGTAAGGATAATATTAGATTAGAATCTGGAAATGCTGTGCATCAATTACTGTGTGAATTATGGTTTTAAATAAAAGAGAAAAATACAGTATTCTAAATAACCTCTAACATCATAACAAAGATAAACCAGTGACCCCGGATTTCTTCAGGAGGGACACTGGAAGACAATATAATATTTTTAAATACTGCATATTTCTAATCATTTTAATGAAAATAATATGGCCTTTGACTAATCTGTTAAAATACTGTTGTTTAGTTACACGTTTGTTTTAATACCAAGGTGAGAAATCTCCAAAACGTTTTTCACGTAACAACTTCTCGTTGCACAAAATAACAAGGTGTTGCAAATGCACAGTTATAGATGGATTTCCTTATGTATCTATGCTAAATTCAATAAACATTCATTAGGTACACAAAGTACATGCCAAGCCGCTTCGATGCACTTACAAGGCACTAGTGGTGTAAGGCAAAATGGTGCGACCCGTTGCAAAATTTGGAGAGGGGCACCTCAAATTTAATTTGTGATTCTGCTCCACAGAAATACGGAAGCCTTGGTTTCAAAGTTAGGCCCCAGCACTACACAGGCCTACATTGTGCACCAGCATAACATGGAGGTACGGTGCACTGATTAAGCATTACCTCACCAGCACTCCGGTTGTGCGCATCTCTGCCCATGGCTTTTAACTCCCAAAAGAGGCTGAAGAGCAGAGATGAAGTTCTGCAGACCGGTAGCACAGCTGAACCATCACACTTACAAGGGATCTCCTGAAAAAGCCAAACTTTCCCCAGACTCTGAATTTAAAGCCTGTGAGTTGACAAGTTTACTGTAGTCCCTTGTGAGACGATGTAGGTAACAGAATGGCAGAGCTCTTGATCCCGAAAGAAGGAGGCGATAGTGCATCTCCTAATGTGTTATGGAATTCGCAGAAGTAATGCCATTGTACATGTATTTTTTCTGTGTGCATTTGTGAGTATCCCACAAGGACATTCCTACTTGCAAGTGGAAAGGTTGCAGTTTTTATTTTCAGAATGAGATTGGGAAGAGGTACCTCCAAATTTGAAGTTGGAGTAAGGAGTTTCCAATTCTGAACATATATACGGATATATATTTTCCATATGAAGTACAGATTTTTAAAAATTGTTTTATTTGCTAACCTACAAGTTAGGCATGCGTACTCATGCTCAGTGAGTTCTGTTAGCCACTGAGTAAAAGGAGGAGGCCAAACTTCGCCGATGGGTTTCAGCTGTGGTTTGGTTTCATGCCAACTGAGAATTTGAATTCAATAATAATGCATACCTCTTGCCAAGTAGGCTGACCTCCTGGAGTGCAAGGTATTACATAGGCTGGAACCTTACTGCGAGTTCTGCATACCAAGACATTCTATACATACCAACGCTCCTGGTCCCAATAAACAATGTGAAATGAATGTCTGCAAATGCACAGAAATGTGCAAGTAGGTATGGAACTTATACGAATGATCACTGAACGCGGTAGTGCTCTTGTTGCTTCATGAGAGGTCCACGTAGTTCACAAGTCATGTTTTTGCACATTCTATTATCTGCAGTCTTACTTTTCCGTTAAAGCATGCTCCATCACGTACATCAAAGTGCCAATACAAAAATCATGACTGAATGAACTGTTCACGTTTGACTTGGAAAAATCTTTGGTTTCTAATGAGGGGTATGAACATTTATTTGCAGGCAAAATGTAGCGATGTTTGCAATATCTACAGGTGTAAATCGGCTCAAAGGTGTACTTTCAGACATCTCGCCTTCCTCCTACTTAAAAATGCACACTATTTGTGCTTGGTCACATATCTTACAGGATAGAAGTTTGACACATGGTTAAACATTCAGTGTTTGATCGAGTTTTCAGAAGTCACATATACGCATTTTTACGTATTAAACCGTCGGAGTTCACTCGGTCTCGGCCATTTACTGTTAGTGCTTAAGTATGGATATCTATGGTAAAGATGGCCATAAGTCTGATCCCCAAGCAGCTGAGAAGAGATTATCTGCAGTGCTTTAGGTAACAACCTGCCTCTCTGATAAAGACTGATGTCAAGATCTTGGTAAAAGTTTTAATGATTCACCAGATGGAAGTTCTGCTTAACCCAATCCATTGCTCAGAAGAGGACTCCGTACCACCTTCTCTGGATACAATATCAAATGAGATAAGAGTAAGTTCCTCGCATTAACCAGGGGCACCACAGGGACAGTCTTACAGGAATATAGGTTCAAATGATAACCATCATGTGTGTAACACTTAGGAGTCTAAGTAAACAGAGGTCTGCAGAATATGTTTTAGACAACCTACAACCGCTGATTGGTAAGACTGACAATGATTTAATAAGATTTTCATTGCTGCAACTACCTAAATGATGAAAGTGCAATTTATTAAATTCATGGTCACCCTTCTGTACAATTATTTATTGGGGATGTTATTATTAACAGTATAAAAACCTTTGTGCGGCCTGACGAGAAACCGCCACACAAGCCCTCCGTGTTACATGTAGCCACAACGTTTGGGGGCCTATGAATCAGTTGCATGTACTCATACCACCTAAAATATTAGCATTCCCAGCTTATAAATGTGGTTCATATTTGTGATAGCCCACCTACGCAGGCAATCATTTAACAAGCCCAATATGGGTAACCTAACTGGATTCAATTCCCTATATCATAGGAAAAGGATTCAAGATTATCACCCACCACTAAGCCACACAGCAGTCAAAACCACTTCACTCTTGGAAGTCATAACATTAAAAATGTAAAACAAGCAAGTGCATTTATTGTTGGGCACCCGTCTAGTACAATGTAGCGTTAGTAATCAGAGAAAATAAGTCCAAATAGTAGTTGCAGTCATCCTGCGGCCTAAACATAATAGATTACCTAGATCATAATGACACCTTGAAATCCTTGAATACCATTTGTTTTTATTTATTTCATTCATTTAGAATAATACTTACCATCCTAGAAAAACTTGAAGTACCAGCAACGTATGCATTGCTTGAGAGGCAGGAATGGGCTGGATTCCCTAATGCTCCCCAATTTTCTCCCATGTGATGAGGTAGGACACGTTTCTATGCAACACCTTGATCAGAAGGTTGTACAGCATTACAACGCAGGCTTTTACCCCGCATGCCATTACAACGCAGTTTTTACAACGCAAGTCGTTACAACGACTTGCGTTGGGGGGCACTGGATAGTGGAATAGTTTAATTTTCGATTCCAACTCCAGCCCACGTTGACAGTAGGGAAGGTGTTGGATAGAAAATTAAACTATTCCCTATCCTACAGCGCCCTCCAGCACAAGTCGTTGTAACGACTTACGTTGTAATAGCAGTGCGGTGTAATGCCCGCCTTGTTATGGATGTTTCCCGATCAGAAAGCTACATTCTAATTAGGTGTAGCAAAAGGCTAGGCACCGATGGCAGGCACTTTTAAACACATAATAATCAAATAGAGACTGGGCCCTTTTAGTATCCAGGACAATCAATAGAGAGAAGGAGGCACATACACATGCTTTAAAATTCTGCACAATCGGTATCAATCCATGAAAAGTCTAAGTGAAGTGAAACTGTCTATGAATGAGCAATGCTGGAGATGCAAGTCCCCCAGGACAAGACCGGGTGCACGCATTTAGTTTCTGCCCCAACTGTCAACATTCTTGCCGGACGTTTGGCATGTCCTGCATGCAACTAGTGATTGTCTCTCCCAACCCTAGGCTACATATGCCATCTGACGCAACACCTCCGGCTTAGAGGACACTTTCTCCCATGGGCACAGATGGATAGCTACATTGCTTTCTGCTGCTAAGGTCTGTATTCTTAGTCACTGGAGATCAGCCAGCATGTTCTCACAAGCTGAGTGGTTAACAGAGCTCCTCCATTTTGCAACACACAACATATTATGGATAGGCTACAAGACTAGAAGGCACTGTGTGACCTAACTTGGGGTGCCTGCTTGAATTAATGTGGTGTGACTCACCTCTTTGTCGTACCTTGCATTAGCAATCATGTTAATTGGATCACGCTCTATACCATTATTGTAAACAGTCAAAGGATCATTAACGAGGGTGTGAATGGAAATACACCATAAAATTGGACTGCCCAAGACCAAACATGAAGACATGAAATACCTGAGGCAAGATGCATGCATGTGCATCTTATTATACGGAACGGCACGGGCAGTGTGCCAGATCTCTGGGCCAATATCCTACACGCAGAATGTCTCTTATTACCCGCTTGTCCCTTTTCCTACCCATGCCACTTCCTCCAATATATCTCTAGATCCCATTGTGCATCTATCTAGATGACTGCTTCCTTGGAGTCAAGCCCTCTATTTGGTGATTGACCCCTATTTCTAATTTCCCAAGCTGCGTTCTTACTAATGAGATCTTTTGTTAAAGAGCACTGTTGAGTCACCAAGTTGTTTTAAGGCATCATGAGCTGGTCACTGTTGTGTTAGGTCAACTGGTTACAATATTACTCTACAATATTGTCCAGTGGGGAGCAAAAACACTCTGCACATAATACATGTGACAAATGGCCGCTTCGTAAGAATCAATTATATTCTTTTTTCAAACTCAATTGATATTATCGATTGAAAAAGACATAACCAGATTTACCCAATTCAATTAATATCTTTACCAGAAAAAATATGCCAAGATTATTGTCTAATTATTTCTGTGTTACATTCGATACAAATCTATTTTGCCAATAATCTAATTATAACAAGCACCTTGAAAAGAACAGAACATCAAAGAATAAAAATAATTCAAATCTTATGAATAGTTATCGCAAAGCAATGATGGCTTCAGACTGTAACTTCATGAATATTCTTTGATATTATGTTCTTCTTCTAGTAATGATATGAATGGAATTTAATCTGATAAATCAGCTTATGCTCTTTTCAAGTAATAATTTCAATTGAGTTTGAATAAATAATATAATTGATTCTAACAAAGTGGATATTTGTCACACATATTAATGTGAAGAGTGTTTTGCTCTCTACTGGACACTCTTGTAAAGATTCATAATTTATCTGTCGGTTGGGTTACCGATGCAGTGGGTTTGAGCCAGCGCAGGGCCCCAAACATCTCTTGCTCGTAACAGTTGATTTTATGCTTAAAATACTAGTTTGGTACTGTAGAATCATCAGAATGTAGTAAAGAAGTGTTTCACAAAATAAAAATGATTTCAATTGTATGTCAACAAATACTACATCATGCCACAATTAAATTGGTGCACACCTTTCTGTCTTCCAAGACAACCATCAAAAAACAATTGCTTAGTTGCCTGTATACTCTATGATCAATTATCAAGTATAAGGCAAAGCATGCAGCCAGCCAGCCTACTTTCAACGAGCATCATGTATCTCTGAATCATCAGGGAGTCTCGATGGTGGAACATACAGACTTCTTCCAGTCACAATCGAGAAAGAAATTGCCATGAAGCAGCATAATGTATTGATGGGAGCACACTTTGTATGGTGATGTCATTAGATTAGAGCGTGGAAGGGTATACTCAGATGTGAGTCCCTTGCTCATTGCACCATCAGGATTCAAGCAAGCCGGGCCGACGACGCCTGAAATGGCAGAAACCGGTCCCCGGAAGCTTGTTTCCTTCCCAGTATAAGAATTGGCTTGGTAGTTTGGTTTGCCCTGTTCCCATCATGCACTGGGACAGGAACAGACTAATTTGCATATAGCCAAGTTCTGAGCTGGGATGGTGCAGTGAGCTAAAAAACGGTGATGGATCAAGCCCTGATCTTTGGACTGGGTAAGAGTGGTCTGCTTAATTCAGGCACTCTGTTCATCACCACCCCCTTTTCTGAATCATTTTGTCCACCATAAGCGTGGAAGGGTATACTCAGATGTGAGTCCCTTGCTCATTGCACCATCAGGATTCAAGCAAGCCGGGCCGACGACGCCTGAAATGGCAGAAACCGGTCCCCGGAAGCTTGTTTCCTTCCCAGTATAAGAATTGGCTTGGTAGTTTGGTTTGCCCTGTTCCCATCATGCACTGGGACAGGAACAGACTAATTTGCATATAGCCAAGTTCTGAGCTGGGATGGTGCAGTGAGCTAAAAAACGGTGATGGATCAAGCCCTGATCTTTGGACTGGGTAAGAGTGGTCTGCTTAATTCAGGCACTCTGTTCATCACCACCCCCTTTTCTGAGTCATTAGAATAGACGGCAGAGGTCATAGGCAGGAGTCTGGTGGGTACGAAGATAGGATGGATGTGCCCATTTTGAGCTGAACTCATCCTTACACTGAGCATGGAGTGCTGAGGACGAGTCCAGCCCACCTATGCACCAAAAGAGGCAAATAGACTAAGGGCTTAATTACGAGTTTGGCAGTCCTGGAGAGGACCGCTATTCCAGTGCCCTGCTCCAGGACTGCTAACGTTGTAGTGAGACCGCCTGTCAGATTAAGAGTTTTCTCCTGGTCTGGCAGGCGGTCCTTTTGCTTTCCCACTGTGGTGCCTTTTAAAAAGGCACTGCAATGGAACGCCAAAGTCCGTTCCAGAAGAAGTAAAGTCCATGACATGCTGTCATGCTTCTCGTGTGAGAAGTGTGGCTCACTGGTTAGAGGAGGCAGACCCTGATGCAGAGGTCAGACCCGGGACCAGGGTTCAATTCCCGACGCGGCAGGGTCTTGAGCTCAAAATGTCCACGGACTCGATAATTCTCGCCTCGGTGCCTACTTGAATCTTGGGTTCACACTCTGCAACTCTGGGCAATAGCTTGCTTAATCTCCACTACGGCCCCACTGCGATGGGATGCCTGGTCTTCACCTTGGGGATGCCCAGTAGGGGTTATCTCGCAGGGAAAGCCAGGACGGGTTCCCAGAGCAAGCGCTAAGAGACCTGTCGGTTATTTGGCGCTATATAAATCGAAATTAACATAACATAACATAACATGCTGGAACAGGGGAATGCACACAGGGGGGCACAACATATGCCTCCCTGCAGGCACCACTTGACCCTGAAACAACAGGAGGGCCTGTAGGGCCCCCCTTGTTTCCTCACTGCCACAGTTTTCATGGCGGCCTCACTGCCATGAAAACTGTAGCAGTGAGGAAACTCCAAGTAAACTTGGCGGTGCCACAGCGACACCGCCAAGCATACTGGAGCCTCTGACTGCCGCGCCACCACCAGGGATCGCAAATCCCTGGCGGCTGTGTCAGTCCTGTGGAGATGGGGCCGCCGCACTCAAAATGCGGCTGTCGGACTGCCAGTGCTGTGGCTCCCGCCAATCCACCGCGAGAGCTGCCGTACTTGTAATCAGGCCCTAATTCCAGAACACAATCAGATGCTAGTGCAACAAAGCCATTGCTAATATTCCACAACATCTTTAATATGTGGCTTAATGGAAACTTTTCAAAGGTACGTGATAAGCAATGTAGGATGTGTGTGGTTATTGAATCTGGTGAGAGATATATAACAGGCACAATATACCTGTCTCCTAGGACCTATGTGAGGGTCTCTTGGCATCTATGAGAGACTCTTTTTGGAGCTGGGTAAGAGAGTATTTAAAAATAGGTGTACCTACCAAGAGATCTGGGACATGAGCCTACTGGGCAGAAAAAATTACTGGGCCAGTCAGTAATGTTGAAATCAGGAGCAGGGCAGCACAGGGTTTCTATGGCAGGCACCCTTCAACACTACAGTCTTATCTATATATTATCTGTTAGGGACCATGTTCTGAGATTGTGTCGCGATTTGTAATGAACTCCGCGGGACCGTAAGCTACTCTCTCGCCCTGTTATCAGTAAAAATAAAACGCTGCACAACATCTACAAAACGAGTTACAAAAAAAATCATGCTACCCTGTCATCTCAGTGAAGAGGAATGCAAAGGCTGCGGGGAAGATAGGGAGGGGTGGTCTGTAAAGTAAAAAAATGAGTACTACACAAACATCTAACCAACAACACTAACAACCACCCGCACATGCACCTCTAGACGTGTACTATTTTAAGATTTCTATCCGCGTTACAGCATTCTTGCAGGCTGGGATCCAGTATTTCTGGTTCTACTCAGAGAGAAACACATGCCTTTGGTGCTAGCTGGCCGAGAAGCCTCCATGTAATGTCTTGGAGGGCTTCAGCTGCAATTTTAGTCAGTTTCAGTAATTACACAAAATTTCCCTCCGCTGCCCTAACTGCTTTCAAATGTTTTCGAATGCCTGCAGCTGGCGCACGGCCCCCTTGTGCTCACAATCATCCTTTCTTTGCCTGTGTGTGAAGGCCACGCACCTTGATGAGCTAAATTCCTTAACATAGCTGCTCTGCTCTTTGAGAGCGAGACCACATTCCCGTCTACCACAGCTATTTTTCGACTAGAAGGCTGACCTTGAACTTACTTTATGTTCTTTGCCTGGAGAGCTAGCATGCGGCACCAGTGTCTTCACACTGTATCAGACACATCGACCACCAAGAGTTTTTATATTCATTGGCCGATCTGAGTTAGACTTGAAAGTCAAAATAGTGAAATAAGTGATTGGGCGCACACATTAGGATTTTATGTGTTGAGCGAAAACAGACTGAAGGAGAACGGACCAGAACTATGGGGTCAGAAACGTAATGCTCTTAAATGGCCAGGATTTCAGTGTCCACTGTGCTTCCACTTTTTGATAGTGCATGCGCCAAAATAAACGACAAAACTGACCCTTAACATAATATTGTTCTTCAAAGAGTAAGGCATCTGATCCCTGTATAGGTGCTCTTGTAAGAATGTGTGTGACTTAAACTGTATGGTACCCTCAATAACTACTAAGAGCGGGCTACATCACCCACACAGAGACAATCCTAGCCATCAAAAGACACCTATCAAATCACCATATTTTGAAATAAGTCAGAGTGACAGGCCGATTTGTTGCTTTTGGTATTCTGTTTGTCCGGGATGTTATCAGGAGGGATGAGGGGACAGTATGCCTAGGCCCTGAGCTTTCCAGGGACTGCTCTCCTACGGGAAAATGTATTTATATATTTGAAAATGTAAGGAACCCTGCCATTTTCATTAATAATGAGGCAGTTTATGTGGCCGTACTACTAAATGCTGTCAAATGCCATGTTTTATTTATTTCCCTAAGCTATAGTCATTTTAACACATAGATATAGATCCTTATTGCACCTCGCACAAACGGAAATAGGGTCAAGAGCAGTGGTGAATTTGTAAAAAATATAAGTGCCTGGGCTCTCGTCAGGAGGCAGCATGCGCCAGTCCATTTCTCCTATTAGCGCCGCCTAAAACAGAAACAATGTCAGTTCCCCAGCTCTGAAGGCGGCAGCTCTGGCATTGAAACTGGGGAGCGGGTGTGGCGTAAGGGACAGAACTGCCAACTTCAGAGCTGGGGAACCAGATTTAAGTCTCGGCATTGACTCAACATCCTGTGATTCTGGACAAAGCACATTATCTCCCACTGCCTACCATAAATGAATGCTTCCATAACAGGTAGCGGTACAAAAGGGGGTGGTGATGGACAGAGCATCTGAATCAATCAAACACTGACACCCAGTCAAAAGATCTGGGTTTAATCCATCACCGTTCTTTAGCCCATTCTGCCACCCCAGTTCAGACATGGCTATATGCAAATCAGTCTGACCCTGTGCCTCATGGGAACAGTCCAGCCCGAACTGCCAAGCCATGTCTTCCCTGGACCGGAAACAAGCTTCCCGGGACCGGTTTCTGGCATTCCAGCCGTCTTCATCCCGGCTTGCTTGAATCCAGTGGCAAAGTGAGCAAGGGACTCACGTCTGAGCATACCCTGCCACACTTATGGCAGCCAAAAGCGGTACAAAAGGGGGTGGTGATGGACAGAGCATCTGAATCAATCAAACACTGACACCCAGTCAAAAGATCTGGGTTTAATCCATCACTGTTCTTTAGCCCACTCTGCCACCCCAGTTCAGACATGGCTATATGCAAATCAGTCTGACCCTGTGCCTCATGGGAACAGTCCAGCCCGAACTGCCAAGCCATGTCTTCCCTGGACCGGAAACAAGCTTCCCGGGACCGGTTTCTGGCATTCCAGCCGTATTCAGCCCGGCTTGCTTGAATCCAGTGGCAAAGTGAGCAAGGGACTCACGTCTGAGCATACCCTGCCACACTTATGGCAGCCAAAAGCGGTACAAAAGGGGGTGGTGATGGACAGAGCATCTGAATCAATCAAACACTGACACCCAGTCAAAAGATCTGGGTTTAATCCATCACCGTTCTTTAGCCCACTCTGCCACCCCCAGTTCAGACATGGCTATATGCAAATCAGTCTGACCCTGTGCCTCATGGGAACAGTCCAGCCCGAACTGCCAAGCCATGTCTTCCCTGGACCGGAAACAAGCTTCCCGGGACCGGTTTCTGGCATT
This sequence comes from Lissotriton helveticus, assembly GCF_964261635.1. NCBI lineage: Eukaryota > Metazoa > Chordata > Amphibia > Caudata > Salamandridae > Lissotriton > Lissotriton helveticus. The sequence continues at coordinate 1,096,416,551 of NC_136059.1, forward strand.
CCAGCCGTATTCAGCCCGGCTTGCTTGAATCCAGTGGCAAAGTGAGCAAGGGACTCACGTCTGAGCATACCCTGCCACACTTATGGCAGCCAAAAGCGGTACAAAAGGGGGTGGTGATGAAAAGCGCTGGTGTTGATGATTAAGTGCCGGTGCTGAGCACCAGAAACCTCAATTAAGCACTGGTCAAGAGGCCTCCACCTACCCTGAATGGCTGCTTTTATAGTGGGTGCCAGCCCTCTCTGATTAAAGAGTTCGGAAGTATCACGGCTGTTCGCACTTCAATGTGATCCCAGCGCATGCTAGTGCATGTGGTCTTAAAACTCTCATTTCCTAGTCGGTAAATTGAATTGGGCACTTGAGAGCAAAGTGTGACTCACTAAAAATAGGTGCCTTTCGATAGAAGTCGATATTTACGAGTTCGCTTATCTCCGCTGTGTAGTACCTGAAAGATGAACATCTGATCTAAAGAAGGACAATTTTAATCAGACCTTTGTGTCCGACAGACAGCTGTCATTGGCCATTTGCTGTTCAGAACCCAGTCTCCTCGGCAAGTGTGCTCAAAGGAGGACCCCGGATGGCCTGGACACCCAATGACATCTTTATATCCTTTATTTTGGACACACAAAGCTGCCTGGCAGGTTAATAGGTGACAAAAAACGTAAATCAAAACGTAAGTAATGCACCGTTCAGGGAACCATCAGCCTGATTCATGTACATGCCGTTTTGCGTGTCCCTAATAGCGAATCATAGCGATTCGCTATTGAGGACACGCAAAACGGCATTCATGTAGGAATTGCTACTTAAATAGCGATTCCTACATGTTCTTTATTTGCGAGTAGCAATTTGCTACTCGCAAATACTCCCCATTCATTCCTATGGGCCAAGAGGCCCATAGGAATGAATGGGGATTTGCGAGTAGCAATTTGCTACTCGCAACTAAGATAGCGATTTTAAGGGTGCCAGGGGTGTCCAAAGGACACCCTGTAGCACCCCTAAAATGCACTTTTGGACAGGTGTTGCGCACACACATGTCCAAAGGACATGTGTGTGTGCTACATGCAACTTTGAAAAATGCTTTTAAAAGCATTTTTCTGAGTTTTTGCTATTTACCGACAGGTCTGACCTGTCGGTAAATAGCGGCCCCAAAAGTTCAAAATCGCTATTTCTTGATGTTTCATGAATAGCATTTGAGGAATCTCTATTAGAGATTCCTTAAATGCTATTCCTCGCATATTTGCGACTTCTTAAATAGCGATTTTTGCATTTGGTATCATGAATACCAAATGCAAAAATCGCACTCGCAAAGGGCCAGATTCTCAGAATCTGGCCCTTGGCGAGTGCAATTTACCTACATGAATCAGGCTGCATGTTTTTATTTTAGCCAGAGCGTGCACCAAGAGATTTATGAACGCAAAACGTACTGAGGTCATGAAAACAAGTCAACGTGCACCCTTTCAAAACTACAAATCCTGCTGCTGTCTTCAACAACAATTTGTCCACATCACTGTCAGCTTTACAAAATACAAAAAAAAAAGCAATGCCAGCCGCCAGGCCATATCAAAGGCAAAACGGCAGCTTCTTTCAGAGGCAGGCACGCTAGCCGCTGGGGTGTGAAGTCAACTCGGGGCCTTCCTTGTCGGCCCTAACCACAAAAGAGCCAGGGGGAGGGTGACGCCGGCAGACAATGGCGGGGTCAAGCGGCGGCGTGCCGCGCCGTGACCCGGACAACGCGGGGTCAAGGGATTCAGGTAGCTGCCTGGCCGGGGCGCGCGCTCTTGCACAAATAGATTGTTTTAACAAATCAGCTCTGGTCAATTAAACCTAACAAGACATGTTGCATCGCTTAGCGGGGTTCCTGACACCAAGGGCCAGAAGCCGAGGCAGGCCTCGTAAAACAAGGCTCTTTAACATGGCATAACAAATTTAAGGTAATCCACCGCAGACTACAAATGTCAGCCTAATAAACGACATGCGCTGTGGACTCGGGTCAGAGCCTCGCTCGCCAGTGCTGCTCGTTTTTACGCCGCACGTGGCCATCATATATTAATAATATTTAACCCTAAAACGCAGTTTTTAACGAATTGGTTTCAAAAAGTGTGCCTTGCTATTTTTTCGGTTATCTGTGGTGTAAAAGTACATATGCCGTAAAAATGGTTGCTTAATGTTTATTTTGCAAGCCCATAGCATTGACGCGCCAAATGCTGTGAAAATATTCTCTTTCTGCCGCTCGCTTTTCACAATGGGAGATTGGAGACATTTATCTCGTCAGGATCTTAAAGAAACATTTCAGTTCGGAGATAATTAACAGTGCATTATTTTGACAGTGTCTTTTTCTGCAGGAGAGGTGTTGACGAGAGTGTTGTGAAATGTTAGCATGAATTATATGTAATCTGGATAGTTTCGGAGTAAGGAGGGACGAAGCTTAACGTGGCGGCGCTTTAACTTACGTCTAAATTATTCCACGTCATGTTGTACGTGGCAAGCTTAATCACGGTTCATATATGGGCTATCATTAAATCCCACTTAATGCTGATATTCTTGGCCTCACGTGCCTCACGATATAACTTTTCTTCGGTTATAGGCCACTGGAATTATGCAATCCTGGTGGCTGCAGCCTTTTCTGCATAATTATGCATTTGCCACACTAACCACATAGTCTATCATCTGCTGCATAGTATAAAGATTTGAAAAAATAGTTTCTACAGCTCACAAGTTTCTAAAATTGCAGTGACGTGTGTTGCCGTACAGTAGAAGGCCATGCGCAAAGATTGACTGGTCGCCTCGCCCTTGCTTATTACTGTATTTGAAAGTTAGATTTCTACTAACAAGATGAATACTTGCCCACACAGTGTTAACATGTACAAATGTGCTGCATTACATCGCATAATTTGCTTTTTTGCCGCAAAATTTAATCAATCCTGCTGCATAATTTGGCCTCCCTGACGCAGAGTTCCAGTGGCCCTGGTATGGGTCTCACAATTTGATATGAATGGCTTGATCTGAATTCGTAGGCACAGGAAACTTCCATGTAGATTTGCATTTATAACATGCAGTCACTATAACTATGTTGTACCACTATTTTTTCTTATTAGTAGTGATATACTGACTGATACATGTTTTTTTTTCAGTGCATGGATATCCAAATGTGCTGCTCCACTGCGTACACAAATCTGTCGATAGAATAAGAAGCAGAAACTCTGAGACAAGGTGCCCGTAATGCAAAGAAGGAGGTGTGTATTTGAGCGGGGTGGGCAAGAGTGCATTCGTCTGCTGCAGACCACTATATGAATGCAGGCACTTGGCTTTTACCTAACTCATGAATATTTACTTGCTCTGGCAGCTTGAACAATTGCTTGCTGAACAAAGCAGGCCATTGTCCAAGTTCTGCAGAGCTCAAAATCCAGAGGGCATCCTTTACTGGGCTATCACTATTCTAGGTTATTAATGCCAATTACAGCTAAGAATGCGCCCAGTTAGGGGCCTACGTAACGAAAATATTCCATTGTTTTAATATGACTACGGTGATCCCTACTTATAACTGTTACCAAGACTCCAATCTGCTCACTGCAAACCTGCAAAAGCAACTTTTAGCTGAATTGCTAGATGGCATGAAACCTGTTTGTGTTAAACCATGATGTAGTCTGCTTCTTTTATTTGTGATGGTGTCCTATGAAAACTACCTTGCTAAATAGTTCCCCATCTGACATATAGATACCCTGAACAGGTCTGTGCTGGTGCCTCTGAGATGGCTGCCAGAATTGTTGCCTGGACTGTACCACAAAATGAGCACTTGCGAGGTGAGGGGGAACAGCAGCCTGATACATTTTCTAATGCAATTGTTGCCATCAGAAGATCCAAGTGATCTCATCAAGCGTCTTTCAGTCTCTATCTAATGGGGTTGTAAAATCTCAATGCTAACCGTAAAAGAAACTTCAACCTTTAAGTGGTGGATTCAGGTCAAACCTACCCACTGAAATTACCTATTCGAGGTAGGAAGGCTGGTGAAACTGAACTAGATGATAAGCAAAGGGATCATACCAAAGTGATGCTGGGTGACACAGGAGAGTTCCCTTACTTCCACTGATTTTATGAGCATACCTTTCAGCCTTTGTAGAGACCAATCACGCTGCCTTCTGGACCAAGGTATATCTGCAGCGCTGATTCTTCTAGAGCTCACGTGCAAATTCGATACAGTTTCCTATGCTCTGCTACTCAAGTCACCTACATAATCTTAGTATCTGGGCTGATGCTCTGAATTGGTTCAAATCCTTCTTATCGACCAGACCATTATTTTTTTTTTAGACCACCATAAACATCTGGTGTGTTCCTCAGGTCTCTCACTGATTTCCACCCTTTTTAATATCTATTTGATCCCTAAGACTAGAATTATCTGATCTTTCGGTTACAATTGTCTCTTATAATGACAATACTCAGCTCATTATTTTCATTACTGAAAACACATTAGAAACTAGGTTCAAATTAACTACCTGTAGGTCCCAAGTTGCAATCTGGATGAAGGAAAACTCTCTTAAGCTCAAGGAAGATAAGACAGAGGTGATTCGCTTAGGCAAGTCAACTGCAGTTTGGTGCGAGGAATGGTGGCCCGAAGAACTAGGTGAACTGCCTGTATCTACTAACTCAGCCAGTAACTTATGAATAATTCTGGATAACAATCTCTCCACGAGGGAGCACCTCTTCAACTTGTTTCGGAAACCTCGGAATGCTCTGTATGTTGGCATTCCTGAGTACCTCCTAAGGAGATTGCAGGTTGGACAGAACTATGCTGGGTGTTAAACCCCCTGCGTGCATCTCCACCTAAAGGCCCTACTTTGGCTACCTATTCACCAACGTGCCACTGTTAAGTTACTGTCTTGCATGCAAAGCATTTTATAGCACTGGCCCTCACTATTTTGGTTTTTGTTGCAGGGTCAGGGTCACCTTACACAACCGGAATAGAACTTCATCTTGCGATTGTTCCACACATCCACCACATGCAAACTGGTGGAAGTTCCCTCTATACCGTGATGGCTCACAATTGGAACCTCCCCCATTCCACCTGCACTGTCCATCTTACCATAATTTTCAGAAATAAACTGAACATCTGAACATTGTAACACCCACCACGGCCGATCCTTTTTTGTTTCCAGCTTCTATTTGTAGAGGTCTAGTGTGCCTGGACACCCCTATTGGGGTGAGTTTGGCACTTTATAAATCCATATAAAATAACATTACCTTTAACTCAATAGAAAAAAATAACAATTGTAAAATGCTAATCTGCAAGCATAAAAGTTACTTTCACTTGTCCAGAGGATGTGCATGTATGGCGAGAACCTCAGGCTAAGGTTCAACAATTTGTGGTTCATTATGAAATGTAAGCAGAGCAATCCAGGGTTGTGAGAAATGGTTCGAAAAGAGACAACCATTTGACAGAAAAATTCTAGGGAACAAAGTAATTTATTTACCAGATGCAGAAATAGGAATTTCATTACCGTAGGACTAGACCACTTTCAGTTACACCTGATGCTATCTCTACCCTAATTAAAGACAGTAAAGTGCCTGGGGCCGGAACGATTTGATCTCTAACCCACTGAAAAACCCTGTGGCACAGTGAGCCCCTTTTTGCCTTCTTTGTTTAGTAGTATTTTAATTACTGGAAGGATTCCTTCAGTTTGGAAGGTGGGGCCATAATTACCCCTGTTCCAAAAAGGGCTTGACTTTTGATCAAAGAACCGTTTGGCTCCTATCCATGTTAAGCCCCTTAGCCAAGTTATTTGGTAAGATTTTTCTCAACAATGTGGTCTCAGAGGTGGAGGCCAACTGAACTATCCATAAAAGGCAAACTGTTTTTTAAAAAAAAGTTTCTTAGTTTGCAGAATTCTATGGCACTATTAGTCTTGGGAGATCAGGCGCTGTGAGCTGGTCCCCTCCTTCCCTGCACCTCATATATCTAGAACGGACCTTGACGGCGTAAATAGATGTCTACTATGACATAAATGACAATTATTAGGCAACCATTATAGCTTCAGTTATTTGATAGCCGACCTGAACTCTGGGTCTAGGGCTGTCATTACATAGAGCCACAATCACTGGATGCCTCCTGAGGTACACCAGGTATATGTCCTTACATCACATCTCTTAAACAACTTCGTAAGGGACTTTGACTCTTCCCAGGTCAAAGCATCCACCAACCAACATCACTAAAATGACCACAGAATTAAAGCTCCTTATTATGCAGGTAAAATTTTAACTCTTGACAAAAAGTCTGTTAGGCTGCCATGCGCTTTTGAAGCAATGCATATGAATGCTGGTTCTAATTATATCCAAGCAAATCACGGAAGATCTCAAACTCATATTTTTGGAAGTCGTGATTCAAGAGTTTATGGAGCTGGAGTAACGAGTGCCTGGAGTCCTTTTAGGTAGTTTTAATCCACCTGCACAACCTTTTACTATCTCAACACACCCACACTCATCATCACAGCTGATATATATAAAAAGATCTCCGCCAAAGAGCCCTCTCATGGGGCCCATGGGGCATTGCAGCGCCGGCCCCACGAGGAGCAAAAAGCCCCATGATGAAGCATGACACCCACATGGGTGTGTGAGGGCATCACTTCCAAATAAGAAAGAACCCCCTCATAGCTGTCCATTCCAACCTTTCTTCGTCTCTTTATCCCATTCTGTTTATGTTTTCCCTTACTAAGGAGCATGTGTTCTGGACCTTGATCTCGCTCCTTGTCCCTCTCTCTACGTGATTTATGTTATAATGCATATAGGACATAAAGAATTGAATGTGACAAACCGCATGATGAAAGAGTCTACTTTTCAGATGTAATATAGGACCTCATATATTCGAAAGTTAGAACTTCCTTGAAGGCCGAATGATACACCAAGCAGACACTAGCATGGGGTGAAAGAGTAGCACGCCTCTGGTTGGAGTCAAAGTCTACCCTAGGTTTATTGCAAATAATTGTGAAAAGTTTGTCTTGCAGGCAGCCACACGGTCAAGCGAGATCTAAACAGGGAAAAACGGTATGGTACATACGTTCTCATCATAAAATAAACAACTCCTGTATGACAGGGATGCATGTCATTGCAACAGAAAGTCTTTTTTTAATGAGCTGTTAAATGCCCGCATTAACCACATCATTTGCCCTCCAATGATGCTTCACTATGAAGTAATGAAAATACACAATTACCCACTTAAGCTGCCATGATAAAGGCCTCAGAAGTCAAATGTTTTGCTTTGTCCCATCCATAAGTGGGATGTGCTTATGACTCACCCGGCTCCTTCTTTCCTTGAGGTATGGCTCGAGGTCAGATGATGAAATCTGGCACGGAAACGTACTGATCAGCTAGCTTTTTATCTTTTTCAACTTCTCCGCATAGGTGTTGAAACCAATGATCTCCATGAGGCTAACTAAGGTGAAGGCAACATTGTACCAGGCGTACCCCAGGTACGTTCCTCTGTAGTCCGAACCTTGATTCATGTGAACTCTCCACCAGGCATGTCACTCATAGCCTGGAATTCTGGACAGGGGTTTAAATCTGTACCCGGCCTGCAGACGTTTTTATATGGGCCTTGACTGCTCTCCAGACTATCTCATTCTCAAAGGATCTATCACTGAACTATGAAACCCATTTTCACTAACAGAAATACACATTTATGCTGTTTGCATAGATTCACAGGTACATTCTGCAAACAAACAGCATAACTGCAGGTTTAAAATACAAGCAGGGCGTCTCCATGTACCCCCACCAATCCTCACAAATTGTAAATAAAAAAATACTTTTCCTTAAGAAGCTGTTCTTATGCTTGATCTTTTGATGAATCAATTGCTGTCATTCTGTGGGACTGGGCTTGCTTAGACTTAATCTGAAAACACTTACGCTTCTTTTTGCTGTGAATTTGGCTGTTTTCAAAGCAGAGCCTGACAAAACATTCTGCAGTTCAGACATGTATATGTCAACATTGGTCTCTGAGAGCAATGCCATTCTTGAGAAAAGCACAGGCCAATGGAACGGATGCTGCGACATGGCATACTATGTGTATGACTCATCGTAATCAATAATTATTTTAACTCATGTTTTGGTCTTCATGGGAAGACTTGTTCTTGATTGGGATTTGCACAAGTTTTAGAAGCAGGTCCTGTGAATATTGTTGCTTTTTTGTTTGCAGAAGAACCTGCTGTAGTCTAAATACAAAATCTTTTATAGAACTGCTTTAAGTACAACTTTATTTTTAATACTTTACTCCTACTATAGAAAGAAGGAAAGAAAGAGATTTAAAAAACTTAAACTCCCTCCAAAGCTCGACTCTATGTCTCATCCTATACCTCTCTCAATATATCCTCTCCCTCCACTCTCGGACTCATCCCAAGCCTCATTCTACTACCTCGATCTCCCCAAGTTTCATTCTTGACACTTTGATCTCTCAAACACTATCTAGACACTTTTTTCCAAACAGTCCCGTTTCCCCCACGCTCCCTCCCGTTACCACCACCTCAATTAGAACCCCCCACCTGATTGCTGAGGGCTTGTTGCGACTTCCAGGGACAGTAATACCAGAGCAACGCAATGTAAGCAACAAGCGCAAAGTCAGCAGCTCTCACGGTAACACCGCATCCTCTTCTCTTGTCTCAGTAAAACTATAGAAAAGGGCTGAAAACATCACAGGAGCTCACATTTGGAGAATGTTAACATTCAGACACCAGGCACGTCAGTAGCAACAAATGTACTTACGTTTTTGCAAGGATGACCGATGGACAGACGCTTTGTTTTCTCTCTAATCAGATATATTCCAAACAGACGGACACATCCCCTCCGCTTTCTCTCTCAAACAGGCGAGTGCCGAGGAGTGAATGGATTCCCAGATGCCCCATTGCAATCAAGAGCACACTGTACATGTGAGGCAGCCGTGATTTTGTGTGGGTACATGAATCCTTAGTTACCGGTAAACAACCAGGATCAGTGTTTCAAAATCTCACTCACATGGCAATATGTCATCCTCTGATTTGACCACTGGCCGCTATGCCATGCAAAGAAACAAAACGGAAGCCACTACAGTTATAGCCTCATGTGCAACAGGGCTCAGCAAGAAACTTGTGTTTACAAGACCGAGATGGAGCTGTGTGTATTAACACAGCACTGCAGCACACGTCCTTGCCCCAACCCCATTCCCTCCTGCCAGAAAAAAAACACTAGGACACTGCCAGCATCCTAATGTGTATTTCTAAAGCACACATTCATCCGGTATGTTGCAGCTGAATAACAGATGTTTATTGCTACCCAACTCAATGGTACTCATTTCATCAACCTCAGAAGGATGAAAGGCTGAGTGGACCCACCAGGATTTGAACCTGTAACCATGAGGCCGAACGGAGGCCCCTACAGTGGACGCATTAGTACACTAAGACACCATACACGGCTTTTCCTAACTTTTAGCCTTGATGTACAGCAGTCACGCACTGTACAACACGGCTAAAACATACTGAAAAGCCAGTGGGCGAGACCCATTGGCTTTGCCAGCTTGTCCTAAGTGGGGACGGAGAAACCCTTTAGTACTTTTGCACATTGCATATATCTTGTTTTAGTTTGCTACCCTTCTGCAATAAGTGACCGTCTGAAGCTGCAACCCATTTCTAAGAATGAAACTTAAAGGTATAGTGAAAGCTAAATATGTGTTTTTTTTTCTCTTCAAGAATCCGAGAATAAACATTGATGTTAAAAAAAAAAAAGGTAGAATGCAATAGCGCAGTTCCTCTTCCAGAGATGCTGGTGGCCATGATTGCTAAAACTGACGGTCTGGCGCTCACCACCACATCCGTTAAAGCCGAAATGGGGGAAATCTCGGTCACAACGCATCAGTTCAAAGTTAGCATGGTTGGAAAACCCTGAGCCGTTCAGCCAGCCTACAAACAAGCCAGCCAAAAAAAAGCCACAAGTGCCGTGCCAGGGAAGCAATTAAAAACTCTGCTCGTGTGCGAGTTGTGACTGAGGGCCAAGAGGTATCTCATTCGATCCACTTCGTTGAGCAATTCTTGGCAGAAGCACTATCTTAAAAACGGCTAGAGGATCGTGCAGTGAGCAGAACTGCTCTGGAGTGCCAAAAGTTTCACTAAGCATCGTAATTCGGGATGCAAAGGCGAGTGTAATGGTTTTTGAGAGGTCACGGAGTCATCGTGAGATATCCAGGTGACAATCGATACCTGCTGACTGCTTACGTTTCATACGGATCAAACTTTTCTGACAGGACAGACAGACTTTATTTAATGCAAGAGTCTTTTGTGACTGCTACTAACTACACTACCTCCACACGACATTAGAAATACCTTCTTCTCAAAAGATGGCGCCTTTGGTGCATCACTCAGAGTCGCTCAAGAACAAAACCAACAACACGTGACACTACGTTCTGCATGACAAAAGAAAATGGCGTCCAGCGGAAGTGACTTCCGCATTGTCCAGTACCCTGACATGAAACAATTGTATAGGCGTAGAAGTGGTATGAGCCTGTCATGGAGGTCACAACGATCTAATTACTGCTGGAGCTTAAGCATAAAACCTGCATGGACTGGACTTACTGCACAGGCCAGTCTGATAATAGCGCCTTTGTTGCTCTAATCAGTCTCCAGCGACAGACACTCATGAAACCAGGAAAAAAAGAACAGCTGCATCTGCACTTGTGTTCAATCGCTCACCCGCATAGAGGGTCGCCCAATGATGCTTTAATTTCATCTCCTTTTTCTGTTATTGCATTCTAGAAGGGGTGCCCACACTCGCCAGGGTCACAAGATTCGGGTTTATCCACCCTAACTTTCACAAATTGATCCACCCAACTCCACCATACCAGGAGGGGCACGCAGCACCACATAAAAAAGCACAACCTTTGACCGCCACGTGTCAGACAAGGTCTCTGCTGTTGCTTTTCATTCACAATTCAATGCCAGCCCACTCGCCCCCACTCATGGAGGCACCCCCTCTTTTTCTTAAACCGGCAAAACATAATAGGCCCTATTGTGGCTGTGAGAACAGAATGCAGGCTCCCCATGTGGCCATAGATCCATGTGTAGCTTTGACTGCCCACTGGAGCATGCAACTACAGAGAGGGTCTGCCTTGCCTTCTAAAGGGGACAGTTTCACATATGCAGCCTTCCCACTGTGGCAGGGCCAGAGTTCCAGCTTCAGCCAACAGAATAACTACATAGCTTGCAAGTCGTTGAGGCTCAGGGCTACTGTAACCGAGTAATATTGTTAACCACTTTTTCGCTTTTTCCAATGACCAGGGGAGTTGATACCAATAATGCAGTAGGAGCATTAGCACAATGACCCAGGGGTGTGAGAAGTCCACCGCAGAATAATTATGGTTGTCTTTTATTATCCAAAAGGGAGTAGGGAAGATGGGCTCATTTTCTGTGCTTGCATGGCACACTTGCTACACCCCTGACTTTGACCACCTCAGTACCAGTCAGACACGTGCAAAGCCTGATTCCCGTGAATGCACCAAAGAAGCAAGCTCAAAAGAAGTGTGCAATTGCAAAGTGGGCGTGGTACCAAGATGTGAAGGCATCACCTTTGCAAAAAATACAGTACTCGCGTAGAAAATAGAACTGGACATTTTCTCCAAAGGATAAAAAAGATTGAAAATCCTCAGCAAGATTTTCGAAGAGTTCTAGCTAACTCTAGACTTCTGACATGATGTGTACGACACCCAGCTCGCCCTCTGTTTCCACAGGGCTTCTGACCCTCCTAAGCAGTCAAATGTTATAAGTTTGCTTTCGCTAGATGTTTAATAAGCTCTGCCCCAATGTCTTTATATGACAGATGACTCCTCGAATAAGTACTATACAATATTGAATGCTCTGTAATGCGATCAATATGTCCCAAGCCTTGTTCTACTTCAGTATCCACTTCATATACCTAGCGTAACATCTGTATGAAAGCTGATTTTTGTTTTATGTCAGTACAAAAAAGAAAAACGAAGTAAAAAATATTGTTGGAAAGTTCCTGGCAAGCATAATCTTAAGAAAAGGAGGTTGAATCCTTGCCCCAAGTTAAAAATCACAGATTTAAAATCTCACTGAGAGTGCACACATCCTCATAGGAAAGAACAGAACCCGCTGAGTGACAGAGCCAACCATGTGAATAAAAGCGGGAAACCCTTGTTCTTGTTTTAAAATGATTTGTGTCTGATTGAATCTCTGACTAATATAAACCATTAAGCAATTGTGTGAGGCTTCTCTAGAGTGAGGATCGTAAAAGAAGGTGTATGCCAGGTAAAGAGATGTTTTGTGTGGGTAAGAGCATAGATATACATAATATGTAGCGATTCATTGGTCAACAAGAGGCTCACATTCAATTTACAGCACTGGCTCCATCTGACAATGCCAACTGGGGCGTAGGAAGCTAGTGCCGCTACAGTGGCATTAGCAGCCGCCCCCACACCCTCCCCCCTGGGACGGCTGTTTCACATTCAGTTCTCATGATGACATCTACCGACTGAGTGGGAACCGGCATTCTGGTGGACAGGAGGACATGTCTGTGTGTATTTTAGTGACAAAGACTGTGTCAGGCTCTAGCCCCATGTTTAGTGGTGGAGAGAGAGCACCCACATAGTGTGCACAGAGGATATCAGGATTGCTCAGAGTTAGAAATAGTCACAGCATAGGAACTAGCTAAACATGTACTAAACACATGCAATCATGTGTGCCAAAGGAACCCGGACTTTCAGGTTTTTTTCTAATGCATTAACACTACTAAAAAACAGCACTCACAGGGAGAGCTCAATATATTATAAGAAAGTATGTGTTTAAAAACGCAGTCCTCAGGCGTGTAAGGAAAGGGTGTAATCACTCAGCTGGCATCTTCCGTTGAGGTGTAACTTTAGTAAAAGGGGCCCGTAGAGCTGGACGAATGGCAACAATGGCTTTTTCCTCATTATAGACAATCTGTGTGTGATATTAAACATTGAAGGTCGTACGAGTTTTCTCCCTATCTGATACCTATCCAATGCATGTCCACATAGATAGCAAATTTAATCCAGTACATATTTCTCAAATATCAGGAGCCCTGTCTACTTGAGTTACATAGCCCAGAGACTGACAAGATTTAGACCACTTGTTTCTTATTAACAGATGGTTCTTCTGGAGGGCTGAATTCCACCTGGGAGCTTCTAAAATTGATACCAGACCAATGCACGATGGCAAACAGGACAGAGAAGAAAGAGAATGCTGAAAACTCAACCTGATCTCAGGGGCACTGTAAAGGAATCACTTCCCCCAAAACCATCTTCATTCAAAATATTCAAACGGTACCTGGAAACATTTCAAGGAGGAGTGCCAAATGTTTGATTAAATTTGCTCAAGGCAGAACAGAAAATTGCGTAACAGGTTCAGCAAATCCTAGCTTGTCTATGGACAGCAGGCGTCCAGCTCCTTAAAAGCCTACCTTGTACAAGGCTGTGCCTGGACGAGGACAGCCATCCTCCCTGCGATGTGGCGAGACAGTGACAACCACAAAAGAAAATCTTGCTTGAAATATAAGTAACCAGCATGGCAAATTCTGGTCTGTCCAGTGCACAGGACTGCCAGTGGACCATCGTTATTAAAAAGGAAAAAAGACAAAAAAGAAAACACAAAACATCAAATGCTACTAACAACAAACAGCGTGTTTATTCATATCTGCGTAGGAACTAGAAAATATTACCATGCTCTTAGCACCGTGGGTATTACTTTGTTAATATTATATTTAGTATGTTTATTAGCAGCACTAGAAACACTCATCTCTGGCCAGAAAAGTAAAACCAGCAGAGGGTCCATTTTAGGAGTCATCACAACGCTCCCAGGCATCAGCACGTGGAAGTCAATTGTATCTGGAGTCAAGGCGTGGAACTCTGTTTTTTCTGGCTCTCTTCCATTGATGAGTTTAATGTAAAATATCACGCCTTACCTCATCTTAATCAGCTTATGTGAAGGACATATCAAGGTCTTACTTCTCACTTTTTCAAAGAGTTTAGACCACATGAGATCAACCCCTGGAGGCAGTGCACATCATTCGTTAGTCTCCTAGATCCGGAAAACTCCAATTTTTCAAAAAGTAATTGTGCAAATGTATTCCCTTCACCCTCTACATTTTGAAGGGCTTCAAACTAACTTCTCAAAAGCATACCTTACAAATAAAAATGAATTCACTGAATGCATACTTTTATGCAACAAAGGACATGGCAGGGATAAATATATTTTTGGTAGAAAAAATGAACGAAGTAAAAGAAAAAAAAGATAGCAAAGCACATGCACCAGTTGATCCGAATAGGAAAAAAATGTGCCCAGAGTGGAATGTCCGTGACCTTTGGTAATGTTCTTTCTTACCAATTTGAGGCATAACAGATTGCTCCAATGTGAGAAGCGAGCATGTATGAGTTCCGTTACATAAAATTATAGTCTCTAGGGTGACCATTTCACTCTAAGTCATTAAAGACACTGTGCTGAACTTTTCACCTACAAATCTTTGATTTCAGATACGTTTGCTTAATTAGTTCAATTGAAGGAAAAGAAGACAACAGCATCCAGAATGCATTAGGCCAGGACTGGAAAGAGTGTCCTTAATGGCCTGCAGGTAGGGGGCCACCATAGCAGTCGCTCAAGAGAAGCTGTGTCTCTCTGTGCTGAAAGGAATGAATCCAAGGAGACATGGGCTGGTATATTGACCTGACTTGCACGTACCAACACCTGCACAAAACATTGCACACAATGTTTCTTGGCAAGACTGCAATGCCTTTCAACCGGCCTCTCCAGAAGCACTTGTTTCGGCACTTCCCAGGAGTCTGCCAGGCATAAGATTAATCTTTTATTTATTAGTGCAGCATTTGCAGTACGCGTGGTCTGCATCCATAGCCCGAAAGAATACGAGGGTGTAACCAGGGCTGATCACAGCTCCTCTATCTCTGACAAAAAAATGGTGGAGCCTCAAATAGAACAAAGCAAAAGCACTGCAAAATATCCTATTTGGCATGGCCAGGAAGAGAGCTTAACTCATACAATGCGGAACATCCAGGTAGTAGCAATGTATCTCTGAGCATCGGTAAAAGGAAATACAGCGTACTGCGACCATAATCCATCCAGTCCAACCCATAACAGGAAATAGTAACCTATGGACCATGCTTTGGTAGCTGTGCATGCCGATCAAAGAGATCTGTCCCCTAAATTCATGGACTACGTGACAACCACCTGAAGGTGAAGTGTGGACAGCGTGTTTGGTCGCTTGGGGCTTCTTGGATCCGCTGACTGGTATCGGAATGAGAGAGGATCCATGGCGACTGCTCCTCGCTTTGGTCATTGCTCTGGAAACATGAGGTCATTCTGAAAGATTACTGTCCCTATTTTCAGAAACAGATGCCAAGCAGCTCTGGTGGCAGCTGGACGCGCACATCTGACAGTTGCCACTGAGCTTGCACTTCGCGTGGTGTGCCAAAAACAGAGGATTTTACCTCGGACATGCCGCTTTCTCTTTAATTAGTGAGGAATTTAGCGGGTTCACTTTGTCTTGCCCGTTCTTGTATTGTGGGCCCAAACTGTGCGGCCCTAATAACCAGACATAATTGAATTTAGAGGTGGACTAAAATGTGTCTGTTAGCTGGATCTGTGGAATTCTTGACCCTGCACACCACATAATAAATTACATACATTTCTTTATTTTTTTTTAATTAGTTCGAAGACTGCTGCATAATATGTACATGACTTTTGATATGCTATTTTAAGAGTGATTATCATACAAAAAGCAGTTGTCTTTTTATCCTACATTTTAATTGTTAACATTTACCCCTAATCAAATTGTGGAACAAATCCCTTAAATTAATTTATTTAGTAAATGCTTTCAAACACTTTATCCTGAACAGTAACATAACCCGAATCAGTCCTTTGTGATGGCAACAGCATTATCACACTAGATTGTTAAAAAAAAGTATGGCAAAGCCAATCAGTCTGTTTTTTTTATGACAGCATTTTGGCTTTGTCAATGCTTGTCTTGGTTTGCAATGGTAACTTCCTGGGCCTCACCAATATTTAAAAAACAAAATCATTTGAAAAAAGCAAAAATGTTTTTTGGTCTGAAAAGCACTTTGCCATAGAAGTTCCTTGCACAGAAGGAACTTCGTTCTGTGGATGTGCTCTTTGTGAAAGAGCAGAATGCTGCCCCTCACTGTGAAGTTAGCCAGTACTTAAAGTGGGCTGACCTACTGCCCCGCGCTATACACATATTGCAATGAGAATTACACAACAGATCAATGTGTGAAGAGGGCTAGCCAAATATGCCCATGAGTATATATTTATTACATTACCTACTGGCAGTTGCCAGTAGGTAGTAATAGTTAGGATGGAATTTCTATCAAAAAGGAGATTTTCAGTTGCCTATATCTTTGGCACGGTTGATCAAATTGGCCGGTACTTCAGATGGATTTTGGACAGTTTCGGGGTGTTTCGTGTAGCTGGGGCCTAGAAAAAGGGAGAGGTAAAAAAAGGTCCGCATCCCATGTTAATCCTATAGGACCTTTGAACGAGCCTACAGCCAGAACCACTGTAGATGATTACACCAAATTTGACAGGAATCTAGATGTTGGTACGCATATAATGCTTTTTGTGATTCGGGTTTAAATATGTTGAGTAGTTTGGGAGATAGTAACGTGAAAACAAGTTTGTATATCTAGGGATGCGGATCCTCCATGGAGCCAACAGTGCCCAGATAATAATCTGATTGGCTGCCAAAACTTCAACGAGGAAGTGTTGGCAGCCATCTTGGGATTGGGCTTGAGCTGAGGCACACAAGAAACATAAAAAAGAAATACAGGGGGGGGTAGGGTAGGACTACCCTCTTAACACTGGTGGAGGAGTCCCAAGGGGACACCGCTGAGGGTTAAAAAACCCCTTTTTTAAAACAATTTTGCCACAAATTTGCAGATGGATCCGTAGATTTGCACCAAAATCGGAAAAAAAAAAAGAAGCGCAGGCTACCGCACTTATTTTCAAGGAAGCCCCCGGAGCCAATGGGGCACCGCCACCTCCCCAGGGCACTTGTTTATAATTATGCTGGGGTGCCTGCGCAGCGCCCATGCACCCTGGCGACCACCACCTCTCCGGGGATAATACTAATCAAATTGGGGTGGGGGGCTTACAGACCCCCCTATGCAATGGGTAGCACTTTCTCTCCAAGGCTGTTAAATGTTGAAATAGGGGCCTTGTGGCCCTCCTCCCCCCAGAACCATCACCTCCCCAGGTGTGCCCCCCTCCTGGAGCTATGCATGGCCCTGGGGATCGCTATCCCGAGGGCCGGCTCCTACTATGTCCCGGGGTGCCCACCCCCAGGAATTAGCTGTTTGCTGTAGCTTAGCGGGAGCTTTATTGCTCCCGCCACGCTACAGCAAATGCTCCACTTCAAGCTCTCGCTTGTTGGAAACAGAGGTTAGCTTTTAGATAGAGGGGGCTGCATGTTCAGCACCTCCGTATGTCTAAAAGCATTCCGGCTCCCGCAGGAGGGACCGCATGGGGCTTCAGGCACCCCCGCTGTCCAAGAAAAGAGTGGGTACCCTGGAGGCACCCACTTTAAGAAATCCAGTTTCTCTGGGAAGGGGTCCCTGGGGCCAAATTCTGCCTGGGAAGGGGCATTGTACAGACCCCCTCCCCCATATTTAAATGACCTAGATGCAGAGTATAGGGACCCCGAGACAGAAATCGTCCCAGGGAGGAGGGCCATGTGGCCTGCACTTTAGTAGTATTATACTTTTTTTTAAAGGGCAGGCCCTAGGGGATGGGGTCCCCTGGGCCGAAATCAGCCTAGGGAGGAAGGGGGCATGTGGCCCTCCTGCTCTATTATAAGTAGGCCTGGCCCTTGGGGATGTGGTCCCTGGAGCTGAAATCGGCCAAAGGGAGGGAGGGCCACTAGGCCCCCTTTCCCTAAGTAGCAAACCCCTCTAAAAAAAGGGGAGGGAAGGACCCAACAAGTCCCTGGAGGCCCCCGCCCCCTTTAACCACCACTCTGTGAACACACCTCCTCACGCACTACTGGCTGGAGGATTAAGTCCCCTTGCATCCTGAGGGTCCTTCTGGCCAACTATTTCTCCTGTTACCTCCAATAAGCCTAACACAGCAGGATTTCTGAGCGCTGGTCAGAGGCCATGCCCCCTTTCTCCACCACTCTGCAAACATTACTACTAGTTAAAAAAACACGGAAATTCACTTAAAAAACAAAGGTTACATGGACGTTATAGTTAGGAAATAACATTTTAAAAACCTTAGAAATTCACTGAAAAAGCAATGGTTAAAGAAACTTTATAGTTAAGAAATAGAATTTAAAACAAAACCGTAGAAATTCATTTGAGATGTCTATATTGATGTCACTGAGCATGTCATGAGTGATGTAATATGTGAGGACATAAGCAGTGCATTGAAGGGGCGTAAGTTATAGTTAGCTCAGCTAACTAGAACTTCTGAATTCGTATTGTATTGTATGAGTGAAATGTCAGCCTAACTATAACGTCGCTATAACCTTTGGTTTTTTTCAAGTAAAAAAAATATTATATGTGTGTGTGTGTGTGTGTAAAAACATGCATATATATAAATTAGATCATTTTACTAAATCCAAAGGTCTTGGCTAAGGCCAGACCTAAAGCACTACATTCCTTTCTAAAATTGTTCCTATTAAATAAGCAGCAAAAAAAACAGGACATATTCGAATGGTTTAGAAATGTATGACTTGACGAGGGTGGAATACCAACAGTTTTGGTGAAAGTGTTAATGGGCAAAGAATGGTGACAGTTTGCGTTATTACTCTCTGCATGTTACTGAGAAACGTGAGAAAGGACAAAGGACAGCCAAACTGGTTTCCAAGCTGCAGTGTGCCAAAAACATGCAGCCTGCAATCCGGGGTTAGCTTTAAACTGGAAGATGGTATACACGTACTGATTATGTAATTTTTCATTGGCGCACACCCATTTTGCACCGGCATCTGCTCGTACTGGGCAGTAGAAAAAAGCAATTACTTCAACCGCTGGTTAAGTCTGACCGTCAGTTTGCAATTGTTTTCGGTGCAAATGTTGGTGCTAAGTTACACTGCACCAATGAAATGTTTATTGTCTGTTATAACCTACAGATTTGTAAAGCTTGAATTCTGCAATTAGGATTACCATGCAGTGTTGTCCGAGTTTGGGTATCTTCGCGCCCTGCGTCCTGAGGATTTCGTCACAGACCAGAGTCTGATTTCTGTTTTTTTTAGTTGAATATTTAGATAATCTGCAGTGTGGGTGTGGATAATAAGCTGGTTTTGTACGCTTGTTTAGTGATATTCTCTCTCTCTCTGTATATGTATATATATATATATATATATATATATATATATATATATATATATCATGTCGGTAAACCTTTCCAGGGTGCGGGCCTTACTTGTGCTGTGGTGCTGGCGTCTGTTCAATATATATATATATATATATATATATATATATATATATATATATATATATATATATATATATTTTATTTGAAGTGTGTATCAGGGGCCTTTCCAAGTATTAGCACAAACCATGTGCATAAATGAGTACGTGCAATGCCCAGTATAAAGTGTCTGAGGTCATTGAGACAATGCTATGTTTTCAGGATCTGCATGATCCATTTAACCACGCTAGCTGTGCTGTGGTGTTGTGTGAATGTTGATTTTTTTGCTCTGTTTCGTGGTCACTGCACAAGGTAACTTTTCCAGCTACACATCCTACGAGATGTATTTTACTGCCACCTCTGCCACAATTAAAGCCCCCCATTCTAGTTATGTAATATTATTACGGTCAAAATGTTAATAATATATTACTGTTATTGTTATTTTGCTTTCTGGAATACGGAAACACAATCTGGCAACGCAGCAGCGCACGTAGGCCAGGCCAGCCTTCTGTGCTGGGGCCTCGGAGAGAACAGCTAATCCTCTGTGTTAATTAACAGGATAATGGCATTGGCCCAAAAAATATATATTTTGAATTTGCAGGCACAACATTTGGGCAGCAATTGCTTATTTTGACTTCTCGGTCAGTATCCTAATTTCTGAATCATGCAACTAGGATTTTTGTACCAGTCAGCTGCTTGGAAATGTATTTTAAAATGTATTTCTGAGTGGTTTTTAAAGCCGGTTTCATCTGCACGCTCTCCGATGCAAATTCCTGGGCAGAAATTGAATTGATGGACTCCCCTCCTGAAATAAAAGTACAGAGTTTCTAATTTTATTTTGCTTTTTTTGTGGCCCTTTTGTATGCAGTCCGAGAGCAAGAATCTTGATTTACCTCCGAGCAGGATACACACAGTTCCTTGTTTGTGGGGCAATGTGTCACTCGATAAAAGAAAGACCCTGATTATTTCAGACCTTATTCCAAAACAAATGTGACGCTATTTGTAAAATAACTGGCAAAACAAAGGGAACAAAACAAAAGCAGAAAAAAGCGCTGGCAAGGGAATAATAGAGCTACCAATCTTTACGAATGCTACACTTCTTGGTCTTTTCAGGGCGCACTTCAACTCATATGTCTGAATGAACATTGCGTTTCACAGGAGGATAACAAAACCTGCACTAAAACAATATTTGGAGATCATGACAGCGATAGGACTGTGTTTTTGGAAAAGAAAAAGGAGTACATGGAATGAATAGATGTAAAAGCATGCATAAGCGCACCCGCTCTCGCTCACAGAGCATTTAGTGTGCGATTATCCCAAAACTTTCTAATGTTCCCACTGCAATGCGGATGCCAACCAACGAATCAAAGGCATTCAGCAACCAGACAAAGAGGGTCTGATGCCAACCTCGGTGCCACTGGCAACCATTATTGGCATCAAGCAGGCTCTGCCTTCTCTCCCTCGCTCTGCCTCTCTTTCTCTCTCTCTCTCTCTTGGCACGTAACAAACAAAATGGCGGTTCTTGTAGCAACAACGGTAAACAGCAAAAAATGCTGCAGTCAGAGAATCAGATACTATAAAAAAAAAAGTTGCCTCACGATTAGGCTCGGCCAACACTAAACAGCATAAAGATGTAGGTGGTTTGTGGATCAAATTTTTTTCCCTGAAAAAGCTGTTATAAACCAATTATTAGGTCAAAAGAGAGGTACTAAAGTGATGAGCAAGCCACATTCAGATGCATTGTTAATGGGAACCGTCCTCACAAAGGAAGGCTGTTTAGAGCGCAACGTACTCCATAGTAGTTTTTTGGGCAAATTTCGCCATACCATGTAAAGTGGGACGAAAATATTGATGGAGTCTGAAAAACCTACATTTTAAAAGTCTTTATATTTGTTATATTTGATCACATCAGAGATATCATGAGTTTGAAAGGACTATAGGACTACACCCTAAAAAAGAGACTAGCTGTCTCCAGCCTCAGGAGGGGATACCCACTGAATGTCAATTAGTAAACTAAGGGGGGGAGAGGAAGGAAGTGGTTGATCTCAAGACTGAAAGTGGTAGCACTTTTGGCAAGGGGAATGATGAAAATTTACAGAAAGAAAAAGATATTGAAAAAGGTGGTAATTGGACTTTAAAAGTCTGTGCTGCCTCTGATGTTAGAGTAGAACAAGTGATTATTAGTATTTGTTAATCAAATAATTGCCAATATATAGCTCTTCAGTTCGCACTGCAATGCGGAAACCAACCAACGAATCACAGGCGGCCTTGAAAAACAAAGACGGTCTGATGCCAACACAAGTGGCATTGGCAACCATCATTGGCACTCAAGCAGTTCTTCGTGCTTTTCGTCTTGCCGCTGAAAAGCTTCTGCATGTCACATTCACCCAAAAGCACTCCATTTGTGATAAATAATGTATTTAGATATGTCCAATTCTCAGCTCTGAGGATACACCTCATTTTGCAAAGCTCTTTGCGACACAAATCAGAATAATCAGAATTTAAAGCTGTGATGATGTGAAATATGGGTCTCTGGTGTAATGTAATAGGGAATAAGCAGCTTTTTTCAATGAATTCGGTCCTGTTTTCTGACTTTTGACAGGATATAGGCAGTACGTCATTTTACATGGTATGCCAGAATATTCTTAACCAAAATATTGGCTGTCATAAAAATCGCGGCCTACATTTTGTTTAAAAAAATATCACTCCGATGGGTGCAGTATTTTCTACTGGTAAATCAAATGGGCAATATTATTGCAAATGATACTTAGGACACAATATTGATGTCATACGATATTTAGGCCACAATATTCTGGAACCTTAGCATATGGGAAACACAGGATATGTACATTTTCTGTGGGTTAATTTCAGGAAGCAGAAAGTTTAAAATAACTGGTGTATTTTAGTTTGATGTGAATCCTATAAGATTTCCCATATGAATATGGACCTGCACAATGTCTGTCTTCTACATTTCCTGTAGGTGTTTTTCTGCATCAGTTCCATTGTGATTGTCACTGAATTCCTTCAGATTTAGATGCAATGTTTTGATACAAGAAACTTCTTCCTGGTTGTTGCGGTCCTAAGCAAGGATTGGCTAAGAAGTTGGAAAAATTGGCCACGTTGAGAATGGCATAATAAGAAAGTTCTTGCTTAAGAAGGAAAGCAGAAACACTGGTTGCTCTTCTTCCTCAGTTCGAGAGAGGTGCTCACAAGCATGGAGTGCACAACAGACTGAACAGCGGAGAATCGTAGAGGAATCAAGGACGCTGCATGATACCACAGAATCCATTTTGAATACAAGGTTGACGAGCTTGCGACTTAGGAATTTCATCAGCGAGGTCTCACAAACTTCTCTCAAGATTGAGACCTGGGCCAGAGCCTATTCCTTTTTATAACTCAAGTCTACACAAAATGCACCACTGAAATACAAGAAAGCTCAAAAATATTTTGAACATTCATATCAAGCATTCAAACAAAAGAAATCAAGCGCCATGCAGAAAGACAATGGTTTGTCGCTTGATGGAGAGGCGGGTCTTATATTTTACTGAACAATGCAGACACCCTGGTACTTCTCGCCAACAATTGTGACCAAACGAGTTCGGTTTATGCCCTTCTTTCACTAATAACTTGTATGCATCACACTATGCTATTGTTGTTGTCTCAACTATTTGTATAGGGATCAGAAATACTAAACTATTTAAAGCAAGACTACGAGGGAAAAGCTACCAAGGAAAACAGAGCAAATCAGTAAACGGATGTGCAGTTAAGATCCTAACAACACATACAAATCAACAAATCAAATCAATTTGACAAATCAAAATGCTGTACCAACAAAGACTAAAATGACTGCAGGGAATCACATTGATAAAGGTATCCTACTTTTAACAGTGTGTGTATGTTTTCTGCCTGCTGACAATGTTTAAACTTTATTTATAAATCACTATATTTTTCACAGCGATCTTCATTTTCTTGAGTGAGTGATGGGAAAGTAAGTAACTTCTTTATTTATTTATTTATTGTTAATAATATTTTTCGTCACAGATAAATACTTGGTGCTGTGTAATAACAACTATATGTTAATGTTACTGGAACTTATATATACAGAACTATTTTACCATTCAAATGTCCCTTTTGAGTTTCTTGCAGTCTCTTGATATGTCTCACTATGGCCGAGAAGTTGTGTGCCATAGAGTTGGCAAATGAGGACGTGAAACAAATAAAGAGGTCGGGTGTGCTTCATTAATCATATGATAGTTGGAAAAATAAGAAACGTACATATTAAAACTCACTAATTACACAAGTGACAGTGGGTCTAAAGATTTCAAATAGCTTGAGTTTGTTGAACAGAATATTAATTTAGAATACATTTATTAATAGATTCCTTTTATATTATTATTTCAGTCTACTATTTTATTTTACATTTTCAGAAGAATGGATACAAACAAACCGAATAACGTAATCAATAGAAATTAAAATAAAAAGCAGAATCTTTTTAAAGTTTTCTAAACAACACGAGACAGCCATTTCCAGAATGAGGCGGAAACATCCATGAGAAATCGAGTGGGAAGTTTGGCTTTAATAACAACACGTCTCTTGGCAGAAGATGTCTGGCCATTGAGTACCCGGACTTGCTGAGATATTGGATTTCCCACTAAGGTGGTCTAGAAGTATATTTATGGCCGTTCTTTAATGATAGGCAAGCCATTTGAACCTTTACGTTAACTGGCATACAGTGGAGCCTTCCCAAAAATGTGGGATTTGGTCCACTGGGAAGTTACCTCTTATTTCAAGAAAACAGCTGAAGCAAAGTCTTTCAGGGGGACTTTGTGCCTGTTCGAGCAGTTTGCAAATATTACACTAACTCAGCTCCTCCTAACAGGCATTTGAAATCTGAAGATGACCATGCTAGTAAAAAAAAAGCTGTCTGGCTCCATTCCTGGCAGTTTTATAGCACCAAGGGGTACCCAGGCACTGCATGCAGACTAACAAAAAGTGTGTTAATTTAAAAAAAGCCCAGTCTTGCAACTCTTCTTAAAACATGATAATTCGCTTTCATTGGTCTTTCCACAATCAGGGCCCTTCAGATTGTGGAACATTTTAACTCCCAGTGGATAGCTATGAAAACAGGCAACCACCAGCAGGCCTCTGTCGCTGATTTTAGTAATCTGCCTGTATCATAGCCACCATGGTGCTTTAGAATATATAATCCAGATCTGGGGGGAGGTGACCTTGGGACCTTGGACACAGTTGATATGTGTGAGGACTTACACCCAAGTCAATACAGGCAGCCCTTGAGCATGGTCTTCATTTTAGGCAGATTTGATGTTTATAGACCAATATGAATCTATTCTTGCTTAGTGCAGTCTTCTGTCTAACTGATAGGTCTTGTTTGTTGAAAAATAAAAAGGTATTTTTAAAAAAAAGATGATTCTGCCTAGAAAAGTAGTTGACATGGACAAAAGTAGTTCAATTAATGATCACAAAATTTACATCATTCAGAATGTCAAAATGCAATCTGAGGAAGCATAGCCTGTCCCGGGGAGGATTGGAAAGTGCCTAGAAGCCGTCAAAAATTTTTAATATGCCAGTGTTTATTCACACTGAACCTGCAGTGTACACTGAATTTATGCTACACAAATACATATATCAGATGTTGTTTCACGTTTAGCTTTCAGATACATTTCCACCGATTCACAAGTATTTTCTGGCATCTGTCCTTGTATTAGTAGTATTGAGTGTTTCAGTGTGCATGTACACCCGGAGGCTTCTTGGCACTAGTCGGCAATGGTAGCCACATAAAGCTTTCTCGTGTTGGGCTACAAAAGTGGCAGATTTTTTATAGTGGGCTTGTTGGCCAAATGCAGGGAATTCTAGACTCTATGACTTGCACAGTTGACCGCTTGCTCAAAAATGTTGAGCGTTAGTTGTTAAACGTGTTTTGGCATGGTTGCTTCAGTGTACACTGAGCTAAGTAAAATAATCACCATCAGTTGTACAATGTTTTTTCCTTTGTTTTAGCACCATCGGAAATTCACTTTCTCTCTTTTCTTGTTAAATCGTTTCAGGGATCAGTAGGATTCTACATGTGTTCAGTTCTCCATTTTTTTATATTTTTAATACACTCTATGATCGCTTTGTGGTGTGGACACAAACTGCCTGGACACAGCGCTTCTAAGATAGTGAGCTATGTATCAGTCCTCATCAGAAAAGCAGAAAAGCTTTCTTTGACTAAAGCTTTTCGGTATATCAGTCATTAATTCATTCATGAGATATTACATACCAATATATTTATTTATCGCTCTGCAAAAAAACAAGCTCATGCAGGACTTGTACATCTTTTCACTGCAGAACAAATATTGTTTCCCATTCCTTAATCGTGGCAGCCTTTAACGACTCCTTTAATGTCACTACCATGTTGGTGTTTATTAGCAGGGGGAAATGTGCCCTGCTTGATTGATATCTGGAGAGAGGCTAACTGTAAATGCACTAAATTGTTCTAAAATATTGAAAAATGAGCTACGTAGATATAATCAGAGACACGTCATTTATTTTAAAAAACGTACACACATTTTGGAATGACTCCAGCCAAGAGAGACGATATACATACACATATTTAAAGGTAATGTGTAGCCCTGCCTTTGAAATAGACCAAACACACTGATGTAAAAAGTTGGATAACATGTATATTTCGTTAACTCCAACATTCACATTTATTAAAGGACTGTGGACCGCATTAGACTTTAAAAAAAAGCTATGTGTAAAAATAACACTGCATATGTTATTAAATCAAACACAGTTGCATTTGGGACATGCAGCAAAAGTTACTATCGCCCATTCAAATGGTACTCCTTGGTTAATCGTCAGTTTACTCTAAGGTCGTTGTAGCACACATCTTAATCCAATAGGGTTCCTTGGGGTATCACGCCAGGCTGCCGTTCCATGGGCAAAGCCACTGTTAAGATAGTAAGAGTTGCTTTCTAGAGTATTTGGTGGGTAACTGACTGAGGCCTGTGTCTGCAGAAATCTCTCACAACATAAGGGCACTTCCGTGATAGCACCAGGAGAACAAACAACCCGCGGCAATGGCCTTGTCGGTGACTTGGCAATGAATGAGGGGTCACGTTACCCACTCACTGCTAGGCCACCTGCTCAAAGTCAGGTCAAGTCTGTGCTGCCTGACAGTAAGTACAATTGAGGGAAGGTTAAAGTGCCCCCCTTAGATACTTGTCACTAGCACTTTCATGGTCTCCTGTATATTTGCTGCTCCGTCCACTAAAAACCCCATTACTATGTATGCTCATTGACACTGCATGCCAGACTCCTCTGTGTGTCCAAGAATTCACTTGGCACGGAAACTAAACTGTGCACAGAGTCATTGGTGGTGAGCCCGTTGAATGAGAGTAGAGGCCCACGCCTGCCCAAAAGCGGAACATTTGTACTGACGAGGGCCTGCTTCAATAGAACTCGTAATATATATATATGACCCATTTATCAGGGGGGGACAAGTGAGTAGTCATATCTGCTCCATTCCGACACTAATAGTATCTTAAATTTGACTTAATATGAATTCCCATGAAGAAAGGTGGAAGCATTTTATCTGTTCTGAGATATCTACTTCTCCTGCGGGTGGACTTTGGAAGCTATGAAGAATGACATTTAGACTCATTCTCGGACAGGAATTTAAAATCCAAAACATGAGTGAGGGATAAGTCACAAAAAACAGAAATACATTAAAAAAAGATCAAGCCTTCTTTAACAGAAACAGATTTAAAGATCTTCGGTGTAGAAGACCTAGAGATAAGGTTGAATTTGGAAATTATTAAAACTGAAGGGTGTATCATGCGGATATAAGCTAAAATACAATAAAGAGAACAAAAATAGGTAAAGTTGGCTTTAACTATCTTTTGTCTGCTAGTCTCTAGAAAGATAACTCCCACTCTAAGGTTCCAAAAGAAGTTACACTTCTGAGAGCATAAATTAGGTTCATCAGAGCAAGGGGCTGAGTTTTCTAAATGGATGCTTTCGAGAAAAAAAAACATAAATGGCTGCTGTTCTGATTCACAATTAATTGAAAAGAGCAGAAAATACATGTCATTTCTGGCATCTGGATTTAACCAATATTGCCTCATATTTCAAAGGTCTGCTATGCCATTTTTTATGGTACTGGATTCATTTATAATGGCTTCATTTTGTTGGAAAATCCTCCATTTTACATTTCTCAATTTGTATTTAAACTGCGGTATATTTCAGCTTCAATTTCAAAATGGTTGCTCCAAATGTACGCTAACACTGCATAGTTACACTATGTCTTGCAATACGGAAATTAGAGTTCAACTTGGAAATATATTTTATATTGAGAGAAATGTATTTACAATCTGGAAGTACATAAATCACAATCATATTAATCGTACATAATGGCATTTTTTTTCAAACTATATAAACAATTTAATATTAAACATATTTCTAAGATTTTTTTAAAGAAATAGGGAAAAATCCTTATTGTTTGATTATCAGTGAACAATGTGCTCTATAGTTAATTATAACAGTCAATATATAAAATCAAGAACTTTACCCATTAAATATCTTCTTCCGTTTCGCTTAGTACATAGAAATACAAACCATCCATCCCAGGCCTCATTCATGTACTTAGTCATTGTTTGTTTAAAGTATGTAGTTGATTACCAAATGGTGTAATTAACTTCATGTATCAGTGATATGATAAATTGGACAAAAAAATTCTCTCTCTCGCTCTCAAACACACACACGCACTTATAATAAAACATGTATTTACAGCATCCAAAGTGAAAACTGACCGAGGTACAATACACTTGACTACACGGTGTGACTCACAACACAAATTGGGCCGAAAAATTAACCGTTCTGTAGACACACTGGCATTGTATGAAGTATATGTAAGTAAACTACAAAAATGGAAGTGACTAAAAGTAAACCAGTATACACACATGCACAAATATTTTCTTAGTTAAAATGTTCACATTTTTCATTTGTCAGGTTTATTCTACAGGCACACACTTGTACCTAAAATTCAGAAAGTGTACACTCAAATTAATCTGCAGAACGTAATATGGAAATATTTTGTATTTTTACAGAAAGGATGCAGGTTTTGCGATTGTTTAAACTACATTTGAGTCACTTAATTCACTATGTCTTAAATGTGATCACATCTGATTTATAGGTCCTACAAAAGACATTTTCATAGACTTAGGCATTTGGAAAGAGAAAAATAAGAGAAGATGAGGGCAACAGAATGATCTTACCTTGATCCTGCACGTAATATGCCAGAAACAAATCGAGCTCTTTGACCGATACAGTTATATGGTGTGGCTGGACGCAAAGTGTGGGGTTTGTGCAGTGTGGGGACTTCACAAGCCGCTCCCCATCTGTACTTTCCAAGGGTATGCCTTTGAAGAGGATGACCATGACCAGATCCAGCCGCCAGACCTTGTCGGCCTGTCGCAGGCAGTCGATCCGCCTGATCTTACCCTTTTGGTCAGGGTTGGACAGCACGCAGCATGGGTGCTTCTTTCCCGTGACCGTCAGTACAAAATCCTCCCGGTATTCTTGGCGGATGTCTTTGCGGAGTTTGGCCAGCAGCCTGGATGCCCATTTCTGCTTGATTTCGGGTTTCTCACTTAGGAGTTCGTCCTTAACTGCTCTCTCCTCATCCTTGGACATCCTCTTCTCATGCTTCTTGAAATACTTGCGTTTTCTTGCCTGGAGGTTGAACCAAGTGTAGGCGATGGCACGCACATGTGGAAGGAGTGCCTCGATGAAAGGATGGAATTCATCCTGGAGAGCGATGGGGGAAAAAAAGAGCACAATACGAAAGTCAACTTGATTTCAAATTAAGTCAACACATTTGGGCAATGTTTCAAAACATTTTACATAAATAAAATCAAGCAAATATTTACTGAATATGTGCTAACTACTCTTAATTAGACTGCGTAAAACTGATGAATTAAAGAGATCAAGTTATTAATGTGGTCATCCTAGTTTTCCTCGAATCCACTGCATGAAAACAGAAATTGAGACTTTATTGTGAATGCCTGAGAAATTCCAAGCAAAGAAGCCTGAGCAGCACATTGAATGTGCCATGCTCTTAAATGAATTCACTAGTCAGCACAGGCAGGAAGTACCATTCTGTTTTCTGCAAAAGAAGATGTCGACACTTAGAACATCGAAGCTGATGTGCTTATAATACAAGAGTGGATGGCACAGTTCGCTTCTCCTCTGGGTGGCACAGAAGCCCTAAGCCCCTTACGTGCTGGAGGTAGTTCCACATAGTTCCCGCTTCTGAAACACGCTCACAACAACAGTCGGAGCTGGTGGTGTAGAGAGCATGCGCCATTTTCCCTCGATCCACTTTCTTATCGAATGTCCAGCATTCCTTCACTGAAGCAGGCCCATTCCTTTACTGGTAACTACAGAAACCGGTGCACAGCAAGAGAGGCTTTTCACAGCATCCACCTCAAAGCCCAAAATGCCTCTTGCAGAGGACTCTCACCCCACTTCGACTGCATGATTTCATTTTTTCCCTTTGGGTGAAATGGAAACCACCCAAAAAAAAATTACAATCGTCTCCTTCTCTCCACTCCACGCTCGAGATGCAAGTCCCTTAATTCCAGTTAAGGGGAACCTGCCGCATAAGTTTGGCAATTGTTCTAACCTTCTAAAACAATTAGGTTTGGTGGACAATGTGAAATGGCAGCTTGGCACATAGTGTGCATTCTTTGTGCTCCTGCAGTCTGGGGGAGGGTGACTTTAGAAGTGCTTCAGTGGGCAAACACAACTTTTTTGCAAGGCCTTCAGTTTACTAACTTGAGCTTTTCTGTGCTGTGCAGCCCAACCTGCATTTGCTAAATACATTTAGTCTCCAACACAGAGCTCTAGGTTTGTGTCTGTATTTCATTCCCGCCTGACACGCTTAACAAGTAATCCAATGCATGGATTGTTGCCCTCGTCGAACTCTATTCTAGCGGATGCCTTCAGATAACCATAAAAACCTATCTCTATCATGACCCTATCGATCAACTAGATCCTCAATGTTCTTACTGACTTGCGTGAATGACAAATTGCAAAGAAGACCACCCCATGGTTGATTTCAGTTTTGCAGCTGTTACTGTGAATATGAGTGAGGGCCCAGTGTGTACACCAGGCTTAAGGTCACCTATGAAAGGGAAGGGGACACATGGGACTGATGTTGTAAGTTTTGAACCAGATATTTACAACACACTCTGTACATATTAATATCATATGATGGTGCACTCCTGCCCTGTTTCTCAAGTATTTACTGGCTTTCTTGCTTACACATTGCAAAACTTTACCAATAACATACATTTAGGGCCATATGGATCAACACAATTCCCCATAGACACAGAATGGGCAAAACCCTTTGATACATCTGGCCCTTAATGATTTAGAACAGAGTAGGCCGAGGTGCGCCTCTGAAGCATTTACCATTCTTTATTCAACTGTTAGTCGTTTTTTTTTTTTAAACTGCAACCTGTCCTAACTCTTTCTCAGATTTTAATCACTGGATCTACATAAGGATGCATTGCGTGACCAACAGTCTCATGCAAGTTAAACTTCATGCTTTGCATGTCAGAATAACATTGTATGCGCATGTGGGTAGAAACACACTTTGCAAACAAAGAAAGAAAAAAATCAACATTTCCAGAAACTGTACAGGCGAATAAGTGAATACTTTTAGGCATGAAGCTGAATAAAAAGTCAACCGGGAGACTGCTCAGCAGAGATGGGAACAATTCCTCTACTATGCTTGCTCGACAAACTAGGCCGAGCAAGGGGTTAAACCACAATCTATTCTTTGTGTGGGAAGCCTGCCCTGCTTTGAGCAACCACAGCCCACGATAAGACTTCCCTATCTTTGGAACCTTTCGCATGCCAAGCTCTTGGGCTGCATTTTCAGTTTGCAATAATCATAGACTGTGTTGTCCCTGAGACGCATTTTGGCGGAGAGCGTTTCTAATAAAACAGGTCGGGTTCCACTCTATCGATTCAAACTGTTCTCCACAATCTTTTTCCACTTTTTTCCCTTTTACTTTAGAGAAAAACATACTTCCATTTGCTCTTTTGAAATTAAACAAATGCTGCAGTTTTCATAAATGTTTAGAAATACTTCACTCACTTTTGCATGTCACTGAGTGACTGTTTATAAGCTATGCATCACTTAATGTAAATACAGCTAATATTGAAATTTTTTCATATATACAGTAGCAGCAATACTGCATTGGTAAGATTTACAGAGCCTGCAATGACACATTTCTCAAACTGTTATTCCAATTCACATAGCGTGCCTGCGCTGCGCCTGACTGTAGACTCCACGCACACTTTAATGTAAAGGCAGCAGCTATTTTTCCAAGAACTATCGCACTGCTAAATATTTTCTACACTTCTGCGAATGTCTCAAATTTCTTTTGAATATGATGTCACTTGACAAACAAAGGTCTATAGTGAAACTACTGCATAGTGTATGCCTTTTGTTACCTACATACACTCTTGGCCAGTCCAGCCTGCACTGTGTCGGAGACGTCCCCGCGGCCCAGAAAATCACCTTTTGGTAAGTACACTTTTTTAAAACGGGATATTAAATAGGTCACCACTGTAAAAATACCCCAGGAAATCAATGAAAACATCTTTGGTTTAGATCTTCTCTATTTTACCTTCATTTCTGTGCAGTTCTCTGCTGGTGGTAAATTAAACTATCAAACATGAGACAGCACTGCAAGATAATGAAAGGGTATGTCATTCTCAAAAGTAGTCATTCAAAAAAACTTTTTCGGAGTGCAAGTTTTAAGCTCCCAGACATTTTCTTATTCTTCTTTCATTTTGGCCTGCGAGATATGACTGTAAGATTTTGTAAACTGCAATAAAAAAGAAACTGTATGTTGCAGAATCACAGTCAAGCGTTTAGGAATGTCTTGTGAGGGAACTGTCTCACGGGTCAGGTGGGCAGGAATGCCAGCCCATGGCTTTTTTGTAAGTTCACAGCAAAGAACAGGAAGAAAAGAACTGAGCACCAGGTCCTTAAGACCAGGAAGTGACCTTTGCAGTTAGTGCCTGAACCCCACACCTGCGAGGCATAAGACTTTCCAAATCCCTGAGATATAGACTACACACACGAACCTCCACATTCCCTTTGTAATGTAATATTTATGTTTTTACACCACTGTCTTGACAGCGCTCGCAGTAACATGATTAGAATGTGCTCTCCAACTTTTACACAAATTGACAAAGAATAAAAAGACATTGGTTTATGGGGAATTGTCCATTGTCAAAATATATATTTGTCTCGTGTTTTGTTGGGATTTTGGATATATAGAAGAACTGATCTGAAATTTACTGAGCTCACACACCTCCCATTACTTTTACTTTTGGTGACTTCCCCCAACCTGGGAAGGGAAAGCCTTTCAAAGGTCTTGGACCCTTGTGAATCAATGGCTAAACTCAGGAGGAGGCCTAGTGTTGATTCAAGGAAGATGATTACACTATTCATGAAAAACAACGGCAATCAAAATAGATATTTGAATACAAACCCAGAGGTGTATAAATTAACCGACAGGGTTCAAATGTATATCACAAATTAGAGCCGTAACGTTCATTCCGTTGGAGCACTCTCTTACTACTTGAGAGAAAGGAACAGGAAAAAAGAGGGAAACAAAGAAAGACTGGCCATGAAAGTTCAATTGAGAAACGTAAAAAAAAATAGAAACACAGGAAGGCAGACGGTAACAGACAAAGAAAGAGGCAGATACTAAAGAAATTAGATAAATGAACTGTTTACAAGATATAAGGCAAATTGGATGGGGAAAATCAACAAGAAAGGTAGGAAATGGAACACGTGTAAGAGAAAGTAATACGGCACTGCATTCATGTAACGTGAGAATATTGTGTAAAATGATGTATATTAATGGTACATATTAATTACATTTTCACTAATAATTTTAAGTGTTTTTCTACCTTTTCCTTTTTCTGATTAAAAAGAGATTCCTTCAGTAGAAAATTGAGTCTAGGCTAAACAATTTGTGATGCTGTCTTATAGAACTACAAACTGTTTCAAAATATGCTGAAACACAGTAGTAGGCAAGTGCCAAATTAAATTAAAAGAATATGTTGTTCTATTCTATAAAAGAAAGTGCATGCAAAAGAAGTGTTTTTCAGAAATAATCACATCCCATGCACCGTAATCTCAAATATATTTTGTATACAAAATGGAATCATCGTACACAAAAAATGTAACCATAAAAGTCAATATAGTTGCTACGTTGCTATAATATATACATAGAGACGCGTGTATTCTTCTGATCTAATGCCTTCAGATTTTAGGACTCAAAGTAAGATGTATCTATGTTTATCTATATCTATATGTAGTCAGCCGTTCTTGCTTTTTTGCTGTGGGCGGTATAAACATTAATAGTGTCACTGCCATACCTTTAAATTGCAAAAAAACATATTTAGCAGATTAATTTAAGGTAGAGCTCCTCATAAAATAAATATATATTTGTCATTGGTGACGATCAAGGGAACCACACATGATAAAGACAATAATCTGAACCGTAGATTATTTAATATAATTTTAATTTCAATTCTTGGCAAAGATGGGGCCTTTGTGATTCAATAGTGTTGAATATGTGCATATTTGGGAAGCATGAAAAGCTACTCCCTAGTTAAGTATTAAGTGTTATATGAAAGATACCATTACAAAGGCCATATCATTAAGGGCTATGAGAATTGCCCTTAATTAAACTACCTAAACTATGACTAATACACATGTATCCTTGTTGTGTCTATTGTTATAGCACAAACAGTAGATTTTTTTTTAAACACTTGTCATAGATATGGTGTCATATACTTGGAATATTTTGACAAGGAGCAGAGGCCCATAAATGTCAACGTTTGTACATGGAATGTAAAAAATAAAGCAAGGAAGAATATAGATGATGTTATATTTTGGCTAATACTGCCTACTATGTGTTCTGGTTATATTTACAAAGCTGCTTTGCCGTGCCCTCTCTGTTATATGTAGCCAGACCCAAACACTTTTAGTATAGGCTCATAATATATGGTTATTCATTATGTATACATATACACACATGCGCACACACAACTTGAGCATGATATATGTTTCATATTGATCTCCTCTAGTGCTATAGGATCATAAAGTATATACTATAGGGCTACCTGCTGTGTTTTTTAAATATATAAACATAGAGATGAACGCGTATCATACTCAAATCTGTATGTATATGTGGATGTGAGTGTGCGCGCACCTCCATTTTTATTTATTTTATTTTCTGATTTTTTTCCCCAGTACTTGTTTATTTATTTCACACAAAATCAATTTCATGATTGCTTTGGAAAGCAGATTAAATATGTTTACAATTAAACAAAATATTGAGAGTAGCGAGAAACTGGGCACAGTGGCTGGACAAGCATCCTGTAATATAACTGTCCCTGCAAGCCTCTTCAAACATGTCACATAGACTTAACGTTGGCCACAGATATCACCTCTATTGCCAGAAATTCCCTTCTTGGCTACCTCTCTTTCTCTGTCTGGCACTGCTGGTTGCCCCAATGGTTACTGCAGCAGAAGTGAGTTTCAGTTGGAGTTTACAGTTGTACGAAGTTGTGCTTATGTGAATTTTAGGGAAACCCAACTACAGTGTTCTTTCTCCATGAAAAACACTAGCATTGCCTCTTAACTCTGAGCAACAGTGACCTGTTAGGCAGCTGGTATCTGTAAACTCAACCGTGTATTGTTTTTTTCTTTCCTTTTTATATTTGTGTACTTAGGGTTAGACCGAAGGAACGTTTGAACTTTTGGCAGTTAAACCTCCCAAACTCCAACTTGACGGTCGGCGTTTACCAATCTCAGTCTAAAATCACTCAGCTTCAAATTAGTCACATTTTCTCACTCGCCAATGCCACCTCCCTCTGCTAATTCCGCGGTGGTTGTCGGTAACATGGCGCTAACCCACGAGGCTGTAGTACGGATGCTTCCTAAACGTCATAAGAATAGGATAATCCATACCACCAGCTATTGACTTTTTATAAATTAAATGCAAAAAAAAACGCATCTCTGCGCGTCAGTACTTTCCAAGCTGTATCTAACAACTTTAGCTAAGTATGGAAAACAAGTCACAGATATGACTCAATGCCCGTGGGGTATCGAATCCCTGCTGTTTGTACAGTAACTATAGCCAAACATTGAATGTATATTAAAACATGATGCATACGTTTGTGCCTTTAATAAATGCCCCCGATATGGTTTTACATGAGCCAAACGTGGTCTGCATTTTTCTGAGGCAGTTTTTTGTAAATCTTCATAGGATGCTCATCAGAAATACACTTTGAAAGCAGTGGTGTTTAAAAAAAAAATGCCAAATAAAATATTCATATTTTGAATGATGTGCATGTAAATGTGTGTGTATATATATATATATATATATATATATATATATATATATATATATACGCACATATATAATGCTCCCTATCACTGCACCATGTCCATGTGGTAAATATAAGGAGACTAAAAGTTAAATTTTACATGAATAGTTACTCAAAGCTAGTGCTACCGGAATTACTCCTACCATTACTTTGCTGTATAATTGTAGTGTTTTACTTATTATATACATCTTCAGGTGAGCATTTATGTGCAAATGTGATAAATGACACATTATGTATAAATGTGCAAAAAGATATAACATGGGCTTGTGATTAAAGATGACATCGCGTGCATGTCTGCAGAGCGGCAAATACAAAATCTTTTAGCTGGAAAGTGTATCGCAAGCAAAACAAAATGTGGCTGGCGCTTCGCGGGGGAAAAAAAGCAAGAAGTATCTATCCTTTCATGCAACACAGTGCCCACCCTGCAGGCCGACCCCCCTATGCAACTCTGTAGGTCGGCACTGTTTGTACTGTGCTACGGGGTTAGACTGCGTGCATCCCATGAAAGCTGTGGGCTATGCCACAAAAAGCGCTCCGTAGGTGTCTGCTTGGCGATATGCTTTGGAGCAATACAGGACAGATAGATAGATATAGACAGACAGACAGACAGACAGACAGACAGACAGGCAGATAGATAGATAGATAGATAGATAGATAGATAGACAGACAGACAGACAGACAGACAGACAGACAGACAGACAGATAGATAGATAGATAGATAGATAGATAGATAGATAGACAGACAGACAGACAGACAGACAGACAGACAGATAGATAGATAGATAGATAGATAGATAGATAGATAGATAGATCGATCGATAACAGGCACGCATGTGCATGATTTACTCCCAGGAAACCCATGGTTTTGCAAACTTCGTATACCCCGACCTAATAACTGGCATTAAAAATAAAAATATCGGCTGTATCGCACGTCTTCTTTACCTGAGTGAGGCAGATGGGGGAATACATCATGACTCCGTTGGGAAACACGTTGCCAGATATCCAGAGCACAGCACCCAAGGAAAAGGGAAGAACAATGTCATCTATTCATCCCCCAGCCACCTGAGACGGGGGGTGAAATCAATCACGATTGGCCCTCTGCGAACAAAAAAAAAATCACTGCGCCGCCAGTGCCGCTAAAAAAAAAAACAACCCACGGAGTCCGAGGCTGCTTGGAAGGTGCGCGGCTTCCGGGGAGGTCTCTGCTGGGGTCCGGCTGGGCGCCCCCACCCCACGCGCGGGTGGCCCTCCGCCCCGCGGTGGCACGCTTCTGAGAGGGGCTGGCACCTCGTCCTCGGGCGCTGGGGTGCTGCGGGAGTCCGGGACGGCAGCGCCTTCTTCACTCCCTCCCGCCTTCTCCCTCTCTCGTCCTCCCCGGGTCCCGGCCGGCCAGCAGCAACCTGAGCCAAGCGCCCTCCTCCCTCTCTCCGCCAGTGCTGCTCTCTCGCTGTCACACCAAAAATGATCTCCGCGGAAAAAAAAATCAAAACCATAAATGCCCCCTCCCCTCCCCCGCGAGCTCTCGTCGTCCCCCCCCTCCTCGCTGCCTCTGGCTCCCCCTGCAAGCCTGGCTCCCCTCTGCAAGTTGGAGTGAGATTGCAGCAGGCACTGAGCGTCCCCCGCCCTCCGGATTCAGTTTTTTTTTTAATTATTATTTAATTACACAATCGTCCCGCACGTTGCATTACACTCCACCCCGCCCCCCTGCCGGCGCGCATTCCCAGGCGAACCGGAGCGCCATAACTTTGCAGAAGGTTTACACCCTTTTATGCATTTCATTTTTTGGGGAGACCTGGTTTCTTTCTCGAACTGATTCATGAATGAGGGAACGGGGCCGCTGCCTTCCACTCAAAAACCCCAGTCATCAAAGGAATCAGGGATTGGAACATTCCGCTGTAGGAGGGTTGGGCAGGGGTTATATGACCACCTCCAGCCACCAATAACGACTACCACCCAACAACCAGGCACACAGAAAAACGACACACCAACCCCTCCCTCCTCATACTCGGCCCCTTATCAATCCCAGCACTCACCACACCACCACTCATCCACTGCCACATTCACCCTCTCTACCACTTCAGCCCCACAATCCATACGTCCCACCGCCGTTCCCTCCACAAGCACACATCTTCCCTACACAACCACTACCGCTGTACCGCTCCACAACGACTAACCTGTCCCAGGAAAACCTCCATCACCCTCTGCCTCTTCCACCCAACACCAATCACATATTGGCGCGCCTCCACAACCACCACGCCCTCACAGGTACAATCACAACACCTCCACAGCTATCAATTCCCTCCAATTCACCACTCCACCAATACTGCCAAAGAACCCATACAACCATCACCCCCCACTGGCACAGCACCTCCAGAAGTGCCGGATGACCCACCAGTTTAACCTCCACATTAACAACCAACCACAGAGGCGCGCTTACTGCACCACATTAAACAGTCCACTTCTATTAACAGCACCTTTGAAACCCCCCCCCCCCACAATACAGCCACACCACTACCTCAACACGACCACCCTTCCACCAGCAGCAGTCCCCAGACTCACCACCGCTCCCCACAAGCCTCACCACTACTCCACCTCTACACACACACAACAAAACCAGCATCATCCCTTTCCACCAAAGTTATTCCAAGGAAATGCGGCAAAGGTTTTGTAGGTTTTGGACCCAAAGCACCGGCCCTCCCTTCAGACAGCCATTACCAGGGAGGAAAAATTATCCCACTCTAAACCACACTTCAAAACTGGGACACGAAGTATCTTGCCCCATGTCGGTCAAAGGATGAGTGGGTGTCTTAGTTACCATTATTACAACCATACTATATCCAATTTGCCGCGCAAATCGCCCAATCTGGACCCAAAACGTCATTGGTTAAAAGTTGTCGGTGATGGCAGCAGTAGTTAAAAAAATCTCTTCAGTATCACACAAAAATGTGGCTTGGCACTGGAAGCTGGGTGGGTGTGACTGGGTACGGTACGGTCTTACGGGTGATGGCTGCGGGGTGGGTGCTGCAGCGAGAGGGCGGTGCAGGCGGGAGCTGCGCGGCTGCTGCACTCGTGGTGTGAGCCCGGCGCACCCCTCCCTCGCGCCGCTGCTGCGGTTATCCGGGGTCAGGGCAGCCTGGGGCGGCGCTGCTCTGCAGCCCGGAGCCGGGGAGAGGCACGAGTCTGCGGCCGGGGAGGAGGGAGGGTGAGGGCGGCCGCACGCACGAGGAGTTCAGCCTGAGCGCCGTGCCCCCCAGGCCGCACACAGCAGCATGCAGCCGGCACCCGACCCTCGATGCCGGCTCGGGCTACCGCTGGACCCTTACTACCTTGATTCTCCTTACTTTTTTTTTTTTTTTTTTTACTTCTGTTTGCTTAGTTCGCTTTTTGATTTCGACTTTTTTCTTTTTATTTAAATTAATGTTCCATTTAGTTCCGCAACTCTTTTGTTTTGCTGTATTTTAATGTTTTATCCATATTAAATAATCTATAATTTTGCATTTATTGTAAGATTCAATAGCTTTTTCTAACATGCCATTGTTGGCTTTTCATTATATTTAACGCATTGTTGTGCTATTCTTTGTATTCGTGCGGGTGTTTTTGCTTCGTTGTCTGTACATTATTTATTTTTCTTGTTTATCTGCTTGCTAATCGGTGCTTAATTATGTACGGCTCGTATTTACCATTTTATATAATGATTATTTTCATTCCTGTCCGTTTTTTTTACTAAGTTCATCCCGTGCTTACTTCCCTAACTGCTTGTTTTTTATTTTGTGTTGGTGTTTTTTATGTCACTTTTGAGTGAGGTGCTGCATGCAGACCCTGTGCTGTGCAGACTCAATGGGTGTGCCATAACCCACCTCAGCTGCTAGCAAGCGGTGGGAAAGGGCAGCGTGGGGTGCTCCCACCCCCTCCCACGCCAGCAGGAAGAGCCGCAGTGCTCCTCTTTCTAAAGTGCTTCCAACGGGGCGGGGGCACTTGGCGCCCCCTCCTCCGTGCCCGCAGCGTGAGAGTGTAAAAAGCAGGGAGGGGCGGTAGGGAGATTATTCAAATGTGCCATTGTTCGCAGAGACCCCTCCTCCCCCGGCTGTGCCGGGCGGGTTCACACTGAACCGTCCCCTTCAGCGCATTAGGGACCCACCAGCTCGCCACCTTAATTACCGCCACTCTCAACAGCCTTCATTGGCCTCCCTGCCTTACTCCCACGTTCGCTGCACTACCTACTCTCACGTTCACGTCTTGCGTCACCTTCGCTGCATTACTCTCTCTCACTGAAGTGACACCCCCTCACTTGATTACTGTCTGTCACTCTCTGTAGCACTGTCACTCTGACTACAGGTATTTGCGGCCCCGTCAATTGGTCCATCACCCTCGTTGCTGCCTTCATCATCCTCTCTCCATCACTGTCACCCTCACTAGTCACCCACCACCGTCAATACAAACACCCCTGCCCCAATTAACAACCCAACCAACAGCTTCCCCACCCTCTCTGCAGCGAGGTCAGCCCATCAGTGCGTCACAATCACCCTCGCGTCACCATCTTTGCACTACTCTCACCCTGTTCTTCATTACACTCTCTGCACCTGTCGCTGCCGCAGCCACTGTTACAGCCACCCCCAGCTACCTTCCTCAGCCTCGCTGCATTACTGTCACCCTCACCCCTTCAACTCACATCCCGGCCTACATTTCACCCTCACTGGCATCAACACCACTCTCTTCATCTCCCCCCTGCACCCCTGGAAGCCTCACTGCATTACTGTCACCCTCTTGCCTCCATCGCTCTCGCTGCATGACTGGTGCCCTCACTGCACTGCTATCGACCTCACTGCATCAAGTTAAGGGTACCCTCCCTGACGTCATCACAAGCACCCTCGGGGTTGGGCGCGGTGAGTGTGGGTGTCACAGTAGCAGAGTTCACAGGTCACGTGATCTCAGACGTGCCCATGCCTCAAACGTCTTTAAAGTCCTCTAGGTCCACCTTTTCACTAACCACGTCCAGTGCCTCAGAGCCTCGAGACCCCCACCCCGCGGAGGAGGCGCCTTGGCACCGCACGCCTTGGCACGCTCTGCAATCTCAGATTTCGGGCCTTTGGTGCAATTGGAATGAAAACATGACCTGGGATGACTGCCACCGAAACCTCAACTTTCTGAAGAGCCGCCAGCCTGTCCCCAGCGCCGGCAGCCATGTGTGGTGGGGCCTCGCGCCCCTGCCCCCACCCTCCTCTGGTGGCCGCCGGAGCTCCGCCGGGCAGCTCTGTGGGCACTGAGTGCAACGCGGCCTTTTTATAAGGAACCGCTACTTCCGCCTCACTTTAAGTGAAAACCGCTAGTTTGCCATGAAAAGAAGGCCCCTAGTACGCTAGCACGTCACATGGTATGTATCCCTCCGCAGCTCTATGGGCACCGGGTGCCCTGGAACAGCAGGCAGGGCATGACACTGTGATGACCCCTGCTGTTCTTTTGCCCTGGGCCCCAAGAGTTGTATATGGAAAGGGCAGGTATAGCTGTGACGTCATGACAAATATGGGCATAGTTCTTAAGCTGTGCAGGGACCCGAGTTCCAACCAGGGGCAAGGAGAGGTCGTTAAGGAGCAACGTGCAAAGAAAGAGCAGCGCTCCTGTCTCAAGTAGCAGACACTCTACTTCCTGAAGTACTGCCCCTACCTCATGAAACATCCAATATACCTCAGGAAGCAGCGCCTACAAAGAAGGGCGAGGTCTGCCCCCTCTGCCCTGTCCTTCCAGCGCCTTTGCAGCAACACTAACTAGTCTGCCACAAGCTGGGCCAGAGCACAGCACCCGACACGGCGATAGCGAAAGAGTTCAGAGCCCCGCGGTATCGCGACACAAGCTGCCAGGCGCCTTGAAGCCTAGAACTGCATCTCGAGACGCAGCTGAACCCGGGCCATTCTGATTCTGTTCCCAGAGTGCAGGAACGCATATGGCCCGGGCAGAGTGTCAAACGTACGAGCATAGCCCCCTCCATGGGCCAGTGCCCATAAGTGTCTGTCAGAGACCATGTTGGCGCTTTGCCTGGCCTCTCGTAGAGTAGACGCCGGCATGACCCACAGCTGCGCTCTCTTGTTTTGCTGTCGTTCGTGTGGCGCTGATCTATGCCTTTATTTTTAAGTTCACTGGAATGGGGCCTATCCTTGACAGTGGATCGACAAAGCCCGGCTTTTAATTCTGGTTTCTCGAGGGCCACACCTGTATAAGTCACCGGACGCAGCAAAGTTAACCAGCATCATGTACCCCCTATGTCACCGAGTCCATGTGCTATACCCTTCTGCGTTAGAGAGGGTAATGTACACCCTCACGTGATCAAGTGAATGTAATGTGAAAACATTTTGAAAGCAATGCACCCCTCCAGTCAGGGAGTGAGAGAATGACACCCATCTATGTCGCTGAGAGGAAGTGACGTACTCCTCTAGTCTCAGATTGACAGTAATGCCCCTTGTAGTCCTCAATTGGATCTGGAAAACGTCCAACTTTCCTACTAACATAAAATTATAGATTTCTTTATATTTGTTTGTGAATTAAATTAAATATTTCATAGTTTGTGTATTTGTATGACAAATGCTGGTTTCTGTATTTTGTGTTCCTTATTTTGCAGTTCAACTTATTGAAAATGCGTCAGAGGCCCTGGCTTCCGGAAATGAGTGAAAAGGGGTCCCTAGATTCCAATAATGATTCAGTGGGCGTCCCTGGGTTCCAGTAAGGATTAAGTGGGGATGCACAGAAGTCAAAAGGATAGGAACCACTGCTCTTCGTCACAGAGTAAAAGTGATGCATCCCTCTAAGTTATAGATTGAAAGTAATGTACATTACTACCTCACACAGTGAAGAAATGTGAATGGCTATTTCATAGTTAACGCCATCAGGCCTGGCTGAAATAAGAATGACTCCAGAACAATCAGAGTCAGTTTGGTAATTTTGCGATGTATGACAAGAAATTGCACAAAATGACTTAGACACATTTGCATAAATTAGAGTAATTTGGGACAAAAATGCCTACCCATGAGCACAGGAAGGGAGCGCGAGCTGCTGATTCTGTTCTGTTGCATTTAGATCACTTTTCTTGGTGCAAAATTGCATACTCAGGTTCATTTTAGGTGCAAGGGTGCATTTTTCACTAAGAAAATAGAGCTACATTTAGGGTTAAAGGCCTTCTGGAATTCTGCGAAATCTCATGTCATTTTGCATAATTACACTACTTAAAATTATGAATGGGTTATGCCCACCCCAAACGTCATGTAGCCAGTCACATGATGAGAGCAATGCACCTGTCTAGCACATAGAGAGAAACAACATACTCTTCTAGTCACAGACTGAAAGCAATGCAGCCATGGGGTCACAGAGTGAAAGCGGGGGTCTCCTCTTATCAGAGGGAAAGCAATGTACCCATCTACGTCACAGCTAAAGCATAGACCTCAGCCCTGACTAGAATGCCACCCTCCTTGGACTTCTTTGATCTATAAACAATCAAAATGCTGCCCGCAGACCTGAATGCCCCCCACACCCTAATCCCCCCCCCCCAAAAAAAAAAGCATCTCTATTTATTTCGCAATGGTCAGGCTCAGTCACAACCGCTCCACCTCACCTTCCTTGGAAGTCCGAAGAGGTAAGCTTGAATATATTTCCAGCCACATAATGTAAGACCCCTCAGACTCACAAACCGAAAGTAATGTACCCCTCTTTACGTCATAGGGTAAAAGCAATGCACTTCTATGTACGTCACAGAGTGAAGGAGGGGAAATATTGAAGGCCTGCACGTCACAGTGTTGATTTTCTACGCGCGCGCACCGGGAGCGCCTGGTCTACGCGCGCGCACCAGGCGCGTCTTGTCTACGCGCGCGCCGGGAGCCGTGTGTATTCCAAACAAGCGAGCCAGGCCCGAGTCAGGCCGGGCCGCCTCCGGTACCGGGCGTTCACAGTCCAAGCACCAACGGCATCACGGAACCCACATGCTGGGCACCCGTGCCAACCAGTCACCACACGCACTTCAACACCATCTGCGTTACCAAGTTCCCCGAATCTGAGTCCCACAGAAGGTCTGTGGGGCGCTCTGCCTGCATTGATAATTCTCAGCCGCCTACAAAATCAGGAAACAACTGAAAACCCCGAGCCTAACAAACCTACACTGAGCACGTCACCCACTCCCCTGTCTGCGCAACGCGATACTCCTGAAAATGCGCCGAGTTCCCGGCCCCCTCTGCTTTCTAAGAAAGCTTGTCTCACAGAGACTGAGGGTGGAAACTTGCAGACAGCGCCGGGGATCCCAGACACCTCGGCAGTCCCACCGAGGACACATGCAGAAAGGGCCAGAAGAGAGGAGGAACCGGCAAACACCGCCACGCAGCCTCTGCTGGGGCGCACAGCCTTTGTGGGGTGCCCCACCTCCAGGCACCGCAGGTGGGACTGCACGGCAAAACGCCACGTGAACGGTCTACCGCACACGTAAGTTTCAAAGAAAAAACAACAGGGCTGCTATAGAAGCATTAGCAACGAGCTGCAGCGTACACTGAGAGAAAATACAGCCGGGTACACTTTAGCCAGGGTCATATACCCAACAACTGGGTCTAAAGCTGTGTATAAATGAATACCCATGGTGTAGGCCCACCCGAAGTTCATCAAAGTTCAACAAAAGTTGTTTCTGTAGTGCTGTAAATAGCAGTGCACTGCAATATGGTCGCACAACATTGCCACTTTGTGATAAACTTCAAAGCCAACAAATCATTTTGACACCAAAGCTATTTGAGCAAAGACAACATCGAACAGGAATATATATATATATATATATATATATATATATAGAGAGAGAGAGAGAGAGAGAGAGAGAGAGAGAGAGACATTTGCCTCGTGTAACATATCTTATATATATATATATATATATATATATATATATATATAGACACACACACATCACAAAACAAAGGCCCTATCGGGGAGGCATTTAAGATTGACAGCCACACCCTCCGCCGATGTTCACCAAACTACAATTAGCCCCTAAATGTGTATGTTAATTTCTGAATG
Source organism: Lissotriton helveticus (assembly GCF_964261635.1). NCBI lineage: Eukaryota > Metazoa > Chordata > Amphibia > Caudata > Salamandridae > Lissotriton > Lissotriton helveticus. The sequence continues at coordinate 1,096,461,484 of NC_136059.1, forward strand.
CGCACCTACTATAGTCTGTCGCTGCTCCTTCCATACCTCTGTTCACATAGATAGTGTGTTAATGGGTACATTGCATGTTCCACTGCTGCACTAAAACCTAAAATAACAAACCAGGGATGGCCTAAAGTTTCAACAACCAGTTCAGACTGCCAAGTGTTTTACTCCCAGTGCTAAATTTTAAGAAAGAAACAAATCTCAAGAGAACTAAAAAGCGCCACTTTGTTTCAAAGTCTACGCACGGCTAGCTCTGTTCTGCTACAAGGTGTAAAGTGGAGGTTAACCCCGAAAGATACACCAGGCTCTGGAACAACATAAATGACACTGAACACAACGCATGTAAAAAGCCCAGACTGTATCGCCCCTCATTGTATACAAGTTTTGCCAAAAAGCAAAGCACAGTTTTTTTTTTAGCACCTATGGTAAATAAGTAAAGGGAAAAACACAATGTTATGTCCCTTTAAAATAGGATCAATTTGAAGGTAAAATCAACTTTCATTTCCTGTTTAGTTGGCAACTAAATAGCGTGAAATCAGTATACTAGGTAGCTTCCTTGGTGCAAACGCTTCCCTAGAGCGGCGCGCCAGTTAAACCTGCGGCTTTCCTTCTTACTACAGAAGTAGCAAACACGGCGTGGCTACGAGCGCTCTGTTTTCGGTCCCGTGCAAAATTAACATATTGTAAACTTGACTTTCCAAGTCAACATTCAACAGCTTTGCTTTTTTGGCCTGCTTGACAGCTACTCCGACCCCGCTCAGAAGTTTACTTTCTGTTCTCCGCGAGTTCAGATGCAAAGTTTCAGGCAGGACAATAGCTCCCGGCCAGGCCGGAGAAGCCCACGAGTTAATCGTGTGTGTTTTGGCGCCTTTTCCTTGCCAGCTACTGTACTTAAAAAAAACTTGGGAGATCTTGTCTGTCCCGTCTCAAGTTCAATGGCAGGCCCTGCGGTGGCTGCAGGGGGCGGGGACGGCCGTCTTCACAGCCCTCATAATAATTCACATCACGCCACATCGGCATCTTGTGACAGAGGGAAGAGGGCCCTCCCCGCCCCCTGCGCCCGAGAGCTGCCAAGTGCTCGCACACCCGCATTCAGGCCGGCTAATGGATAGGAGCCCGCGCATTGTGGAGCGGCCCTGCCCCCCACGGGAGGGGGGCTGCTCGCAGGGACTCACAGAGACTCCCACAGACTTACACACCCGCGACACGGGCGCAGAGAAATGCACTCGAGGCAGGCACGCACACTTCAAAACACAACACACACACAGGACTTAACTGCTGAAGGAATGAAGAACCATCGACAGTAAACACATGAGCACAGAGCTACACTTAAGGCAGGTGCCCACACAATTTAAAACACAACACACACACAGGGCCTAGCCACCGACTCACAACACAGGAGCACAGAGCTACACTCAAGGCAGGTTCACACACAATTCAAAACAAAACATACACACGGGACCTAACTGCTGAAGGAATGAAGAGCAATTGACTCACAACACCCACAACACAGGAGAACAGTTACACTCATGGGAGGTGCACACACAGTTCAAAACACAACATACACACAGGGCCTAACAGCTGAAGGAATGAAGAGCCATCGACTCAACACACAGGGGCACAAAGCTACCCTCAGGGCAGGTGCCCTCACAATTCAAAACACAACATACACACAGGGCCTAGCCACCGACTCACAACACAGGAGCCTGGAGCTACACTCAAGGCAGGTGCACACACAGTTCAAAACACAGCATACACACAGGGCCTAGCCACCGACCTACAACACAGGAGTACAGAGCTACACTCAAGGTAGGTGCATACACTTCAAAACACAACATACACACAGGACCTAACTGCTGAAGTAATGAAGAGCTATCAACTCACAACACCCACAACACAGGAGCACAAAGCTACACGCAAGGCAGGTGTCCACACAATTCAAAACACAACACACACAGACAGCCTAAGAACCATCGACTACAACAGTCATATGTAGGGTCAGCCTGAAAAAGCACTAACACCACAGACGTACAATGCACAAGCGGAACTGGACTGCACAACAGAGACATGACTAGTCACAGCAGATAACACAGCCGGCACAACAAAGGCAGTCCAGGCTCACAGCCTTGAAACACAGGGAACTCATGTACAACCGAAGCGGTATAGCACAGGCACCACTGACAACACAAAAGAGCAGGCCTGAAGAACACAGCTTCTTCCACAGGCTTAACATCCAGCCCCACACGACACCCCCAATAAAGGAACCAACTGCCTCGTAAAATACGTGCACCAGGAAACGAGCGTGTGCACAGCGAACACACAGAACTTCATAACTCGGGACAATCTCCAAGCAAAGAAGAAACAGATGCCAGACAGGCACACACCTCCTGTCACACGCGTTGAGCAACCGCAACTCTCTGACCAACGCAGGACTAGGGGAACTCCAAACACAAACAAGCGCGAGAGACAAACCGAGAAACACAACACGCATCCAAAAGTGCAGAGAAACACGTGTCTGAGAGTGGGTTTGTGGAGGTGCGTGCAGAACAAACGTTCCCGGGGATCACTGGAGAAATGTGCCTGGCCTCCCTGCTCACACTGTAAACCCTCCTCTGCCCGGGCCCAGCACTAGCAGTCCCGCAGCAGGAATGCGCGCCCCTCCCGCCGTGCAGCAACAGCAATGCGGTAGTGCAGGGTGCAGCGCCGGGGCGGCGGCGTGCAGCCCCATCCGCAGCAGCGGAAGCCAGACACTGCACATTCCAACAGAGCCGGAGAAGCAAGGCAGGCCTCCGCCCTGCAGGAGGCGCACACTCGCAGCTTCCCACGGCGAGCTGCCAGGCGGAGGCTGGGAGGGGGAGGAGGGAAGAGGGGAGGGAAAGCAAAAGTTACCGCAAGAAATGTGCCAAGTTCAGGCGCAAGCTCAACTACAATCCAAGGATCCTGGCACAAAAGAGTGCGAAGGGACCCAGACAGGCGGGTCGGCCAAGAGCACAGGCAGACAATCTTGCACCTCTGACCACAGATCCTGCCTCCTCTGGGGAGGAGGCACACAAACAAGCTGCATGTGAATGCACAGTTCAAAGCAATGACAACCAGCACAGCACATGGACACGGATCAGCTCCCGGGCACATACCATCGCACTGTACTGCATTAAGGAATCCTGAAATCTGGTCACAGCACAGGCCTGGGGGGGCTTCACATAGCTTTAGGTTGCAGTGTTTGTGATTTCCTAAAAAATGTTGCTTTTTGTTGTTATTTACTTCCACGAGTGGGCTCGAGTCTGTGGCGTTTTCCCTTTCTGGCAATTAAAAAAAAAATATGTGAACCGGAAAAAGAAATCCTGTGGAAGGAGGGGGGTGGGTGAGGCCAGGCTGCCCCCTCCCTGCTCCCAGGCTCTCCTCGCGGGCTGAGATCCGGAGCGGCTCCTGCAGGGGCTGCAGCTGCTCACTTGAACGCGGTCCAGGAGAGGCGTTTTTTGGGGCTGGGCTGGCCTGTGTGCAGTTGCTGGCGGTGCGCGTTTTTTTTTTCTCCTCGTCTCTCTGCGCCTCTCTCCTCCTGCCCCCCTCTCGGGCCGGCTCTGCAGATCCCCGCCGCAGCCTGCGCTCTTGGCCTCGGTCCACCGGGGCTGTGATTGGCCCGGGAAGCTCCCGGCGCTCCCTCCCTCCGCAGGCAGGGGCTCCCTCCCTTGGCTCACTCCCCCTCGTGCGTCCACCTCGCTGTCTCCAGCACGCGGCTCCCTCTAGTGGCCGCCGGCGGGGTTGCAGAGACTGCGAGAGGGCTGCCACGGGGGCTGGGGAGGAGGGAGCCTGCATATTCATGCAGAGAGGGGAGGGACGGTGAAAGGGAAGAGACGTCAAGGCCCGCCGGGGTCAGACTGACAGCACACTGAGTGAGGGAGCTGAGGGAAGAGACACACAGTGCCCAGCCAGCAGTGCTGCGAAGGGTGTCTCTCTGGGTCAGAAAACGTGCGCTGCAGTTTTAGTGTGTTTGAGTGTGGGTTTTGCACGTCTGTTGTATGTTGTCGGGTGATATATTTTGCAGTGTGGATGTTTGGTATAGGGTAGTGTGTCCAGGCGTCCCGGGTTTACCGGGACAGTCCCGCTTCCCTTTCTTTCCCTGCAAATTTTAATAAACGTGGCACATGTTCTGGTTTTTAGAGAGGGTCAGCTAAACATAGACCGAGGTAGGTTTTCACACGGTTCACTGCAGAATTAGAGAGCATTACGGAGCAGAAGGTAATTTAGCTAACATAGATAATAATGTGTGAAAAACATTGCATTTATTTCCCCACATTGGCACTTTGTCTGCAACTTTTATTTTCATGAACCCAGTTATTCTATGCCCATTGGAGAATGCAAAATTACCCTCCCTTCTTTATGCGTATGGAACGTCCGGATGGCCACCCTAGCTAGTATAGGCTGCCATGTGGGCGTGTGTGTTGCAACTTGTGTTAATGAGCAGCGTGGTGATGTTTGTGCTGTATTTATAGGTGGCTTGCTGTGTCAATATTTCGTCATTTAAACCTGCTGTATGGCTGACTGGGCGGTTCTGGCAGTGCAGAATTGGGCGTCGACCCCCCCCCCCCCCAAGAAAGCACGAGGTATCCCAAGGACACCATGCGAGAGCGGGGTGCACCTCACCCCACCGTACTATCTCCCGCCAGAGAGTCTGTACACCTGGCAGCCTGTGGGGTGCGCTGTCCCGCGAAGAGTCCACTTATGGCTGGGTGGGGGGGGGGGGCATAGACCAGTCCTGGGGGAAGTAGAGCGGACTAGTGCAAGTGTTCACTAAGGAGGTACCCGTGTAGGGGTCCCACAGTGCCCTGGTGCTCAGACCTCTGCACGGCGCTGTCTCGTGCCCTGCTCCGCGCTTCTCTTTATGCTGCTGGTTGGTTCATGGAGCCATCACTCACATTGCAAAGAACTGGGACTGTAAGTATGAAGCAAAGGGCACATTCTGCGACAACCCCCCCCCCCCCCCCCGTTTCTGGAGGGTTCCTGTTCGGTTCCCCAGGAAATACAACAAAGGATTATCAGCCTGATTCATGAAGCAAAATTGCACTCGCAAAGGGCAAGATTCTCAGAATCTTGCCTTTTGCGAGTGCAATTTTGGCATTTGGGATTCACAATCCCAAATGCAAAAATCGCTAATGAGGAATTAGCAAATATGCGAGGATTAGCATTTAAGGAATCTCTATTAGAGATTCCTTAAATGCTATTCATGACACTTGCAAAAATTGCGATTTAGCAAAATTGGGCAGCTATTTACCGAGAGGTCAGACCTCTCGGTAAATAGCAAAAACATAGAAAAATGCTTTTAAAAGCATTTTTCTAAGTTGCATGTTGCACACACACATGTCCTTTGGACATGTGTGTGCGCAATACCTGTTCAAATGTGCATTTTAGGGGTGCTACAGGGTGTCCTTTGGACACCCCTGGTACCCTTAAAATCGCTATCTGATTTGCGAGTAGCAAATTGCTACTCGCAAATAAGGGATACTCCCCATTCATTCCTATGGGCCTTTTGGCCCATAGGAATGAATGGGGAGTTATTCCTTTTTTTGCGAGTAGCAAATTGCTACTCGCAAATAGAGAACATGTAGGAATCGCTATTGATTTAGCAATTCCTACATGAATGCCGTTTTGCGTGTCCTCAATAGCGAGTCGCTATGATTCGCTATTAGGGCCACGCAAAACGGCCCGTACATGAATCAGGCTGTATATACCTGGGCCACCTTAGAGTGCGACGCAATGACGTTGCATTGCATGGTCAAAGCAGTCGAGAGCAGGGGGACGGTTAGAAACTAACAGCTTGTTTTGTAAGAGTCCATGACTTCACACCCATTTCATTTCCAAGGACCTGTGAATTCGCCACAGGGGCTGCCTGCGGGCGCCTAGAAGTCACAAATGGCATTTAACCCGCACAGCAAGCTTGGAAGGACAGGGCTGGGCGATGCAAGACCCGGCGCTGGTGCAGAGGATCACTGGTGCAGCATATTCGCACTCACCACCACTGGGTCAGCTGCGGTGACCCGGCGGGGGCATCAACCCAGTACCAGGCCAGGGAGCTCCCTGTCCCTGTCACTGCTGCCATGCACTAAATGGCACTGCTCCTTGGCACTCTGTGCACCTGTGACCCTGCACAGGAAAGAAGGGAAGGTGCGTATGGGCATTGTAAAACCTAGTAATGATGCCTACTCTGTTGCCCTCTACCAGGGCTTGAAATGGAAAAATAGAAGTGCAGGCACTCTGTACCAGAGAACCTGCTTCTTTTTTTAAAGTGCCGGTACTCTTCCATTAAAGGAATTACGTCTCTCTTGAGGAGTGCAGGTGCTTTCCCTCTAAAGATTAAAAAAAGTGGCGGGACTCAGAACCGGCCCTTTTAAAGCATTGCCCTCCGCCCAATTAATTCCAGCTGAGAGGCGCTTTACTGTGCAAAAGGGAACCTAGACTAAAGCGTGAAGGTGCGAGGGCTTTACTGGGTGTCCCTTCGCTTGGTTTGTGTGCCTGCCCGCGGGTGACTCACAACAGAGCACGAGAAATCACGTTTACTGCCTTGTGCCAGGTGCACCCCCGGTATTACACCCCCGCCAGCACGACTCCTCTGTCAAGTACCTCAGCACCGGCCCCGTGCCCCCACCGCAGGCGGTGACCACTGGCAGCCTGCCCATCACATGGAGGCTGCTGCATAGCACCCCGAAGAATCCAAGACCTTCTGGTGACGCTATAAAATAAAATACTCCTTTTAGGACGAGTTAGCTTTAGAAGGGGCCACTAAATACTGTTCTATTCAAAAGCGGTATAAATACTATCCTATTTTTTAACACTGTACATACTACCCTTTTTTGAGCAGTATAAACCTTACCCTACTCCAGAATACTGTAAATACTACCCATTCTGAGCAGTATAAATACTACCCTTTTCTAGAACAATGAGAATACTGCCCTCCCTATACTTGAGCCCTATACATGCTGCTCTTGTCTAGAACATAGTAAATACTTCCCCGTTCTTCAGCAGGCCGCCTTGAGTATTATATGAATATAATCGGTAGACGATACCGGAATATCTCTTTAAAAATCCCATCTTTCTTTATATATGAATGAGCATAAAATGATAGCAATACACGTTTGTACCCACTGACACCACATTTATTGTCAGGTTTCGCATTAACACAAGTACATGGTTTGGACAGTAACAGCCACACATTATGTTATGTTTTTTTGGAACTGAGGAGACGCCGCCGGCGTGTACGGAAAAGCATTCCTTGCACACCTGTCCGTGTCCGAAATATCAGCAGGTCCAGGGGATGCACGGTCTCGCGGACGCGCCTCGCGCTGCGGACTCTGCTCGGCGCGCGGCCGCATCGGTTATTGATTAGCTTCCCTGGCACGCGCTGTCCGCGAGTGCAGCCGGGCCTGTGATGAGGCGCCGTGTCCGTCACTCTGTCGGGGCTCTGGCCACGTCCAGCCGCTCTCCAGCTGACCATAGCCACGCTCTGTGTTACAGCACGTCCTGTCTGTCTGTCTGTCCTGTCATGTGGCACTTACCCTTTAATATTAATATCACATTAGCTGCGTAGGAGCGTCTCCGTATTGCCACTGGGCAATTATTACTACATTAATAATTAATACATGATTTATAATTGCCCGGTGAAGTTACAGGGATATATTATTGGCAACTGTATCTAAAAAATAAAAAGACTTTATAGGTGTTATCTCTCCCTCAATTTGTACGTGCTGCCTTTTTTGGCCTTTTATGGACGAGGGAGTCTCATATTTCTGTTTTTTCCAAGTCCTGCTTCATCTGGGGCGCCCCTCACCGGTACAGCCCGAGCCGGGGGTCCTCTCCTTCACGTTTGACGCGAGGGACCCTCTGAAAAAGAGAACACTCGCCGAAAAGCGCAGCCTTTCTCGGGGGTCGGAGACTTGTAACCCACAGTCCACAGCGAGGAAGTTTAACCTCTCCCTTCTTTATAATTTTGAGACATAAATACATAAACACGCGCAGTAATAAACAAAATACCTACTGCATTAAAATGCGAACTGGCATTGGAGTACAGGGCTGACCGCGGTGGCGTGTATTCAAATTAATTTGGTGCTACCTCGCAAAAATATAATGTCGAATATAAAATTGATCAGAGAGGCAAATATTTCACTTTCGGTTCCAAATCGAATTGGATTGGGGTGGTCATTGTACGGCATGTAAGGAATTGGGTAGTTCCAGCCATATGCAACAGCGCCCTGGGCGAGGTACTCCCTCTTACATCCTAAATTTCCCACACACACGTCTGTCCCCGCATGCTGCCCCATAACAGGTCAGGCTGACGGGGCATGGTCAGAGTTCAGGGGCGCAGCTGGGGCTATGCCCCTCAGCAATGGGGTCAGTCAGTTGCCACTCTGCCCAGAGAACTGGCATTGGTGCCAGTCAGGACCAAAGGATCCCGCGTTCACACGGTGTATGTAAAAGGACACTGCCCACGGCATGCCAACGTGAGAGGGCAGTGCCAACCTCACAAAGAAACCGCTGGCTCCATGCCTCTGAGGGCTAAGGCCAGTGTTCACTCTACTCAGGCAGAGTTGGCACCGGTGCCCAGGCTGGGTGGGGAGCGTTAAAAAGAACTTGCTGCAGACATGGTCAAGTGTGGGGGATTTTTGGGACCAGAGGTCGGAAACGGCGCAGCCTCCCTGCGTCTGTGTGGGGGTTGGGTGGAGATTCTAACTGTTATTGTAACTTCACATGAGGCACTTCCATTTCACAGACGAGCTGGCACTTACTGCTCAATGTGGTCTTTGTATACGAACCCACAGGCAGGGTGGCATCCAACATTTAAAAGAAAGGCTTCAGAATGGTAACCGAGAGAGGGCATGGGAAAGAAAAAAAGACAAGGCAGAAGACGAAAGGGGGAAGTGAAGGGTGGAGAAAGTAAGGACGAGAGACAAATACAGCGGGAGAGGAGAACAAAACAAGAACAAAAGAAGCAAGTGAAGGAAAGAACGCGAAAAAAAGAAAGAGAGAAAGAAATACTGGAGAAAGAAGACATTCAGAGAGAAAGAAAAAAATGACAACGAATTGTAAAGAAACTAAGCCAGAAGGAATAAAAAGGGAGAGGAATAAACAAGAAGGAAGGACATGAAAGAAGGATACAATGAAAATAGGCGAAATACAATAGAAAAAGAAAAAATAGGTGAACGAAATCAAGCAACACAACGCAAATGAAATGAGGAAGAAAAAGAAAAAAGGTGGACATAAGAACGATGGCAATTGCACCAGGGGAAACGGAAGAGAGAAACAAGGAGAATTAATCTAAAACGAAAGAACTCATCAAAAAAGATGAAGACAGACATAGAGAAAGCAAGATGATGTTAAAAAATTAGACCGAGAAAACGACCCCGTCTTACATACAATCACAGAGATAATAAATACACGTGTACAATATAGCGAGAAAGTAAGTGTAAAAGAACATTTAAAATATGTCAAAAAACAATAGCAAAAGCATAGGGAAGGAAACTAGATTTAGAGAAATGTGCGAAAATAAGTTAACAGAGAAAGAAATAATAAACACAATTCAAACAAAGAGACCCCAAAAGAGAGACGAGGATAATAAAAACGAAAGAGCTTGGAAAAAAAGAAAAAGAAAATGCAGATATGAGTTCAATGAGATTACAATGGATGCGAAATGTGTGCATTCATATACAGGCCATTGGTGTAACGGTTTTGCCATGTAATATTTGGAATGCGCGTGCAGCACAACCAAGTCCACTGTGGCAGCCTCGCAGCAGCATTTTCTGCCCCTTCCGTAAAACCTGAGCCCGCGCTTCAGGGCTCTGGGGGAGAGAGACGGGGTTTATTTTAACACACAAATATGCAGAGCGGCAGCAAGTGATCTGTGAGCGAACATAACGTGTCTGTCACAACAACCCGAGCCCCGCAACAGATGAAAACAAAGGCGCAGACCGCATTCACCCGATACAGAAGGCCTCATTATCGTTCCTCCTGTCAGAACTTTATGTTCTCTCTCCTTTTATTTTCCGCTTTCTTTCTCGCCTTAGTTTTCAGTGACTGCGTGTGTGAAGCCTCCAGCGACATGGCGCTGCCGAGGCACCATGATGCATCTACTGTAGCTGGGGCAGGGAGAGAGAAAGGTGCCCTGTCCCATAAGGCCTTTGCCTTGGAGTCGGCCCTGATGCCAGCCCCCTTTTGAGCTGCTCACCTCACCCCGAAACCGACGCCCTGGCCTCTTCCCTCACAGGTGCATCTGCGAGAGCGCCACCTGCTGGCGGGGAGAGTGTGGCGGTGGCCCCCAGCGTCCCTCTGCAGGGACCAGTGGGCCCAGTCTCAGCGTGAGAGCGGTTCTTGAAAGGAAAGTGCAGCTGGCAGTGGCACTGAGATGCCCGCAACGAGGGAGTGGCACAGGATCAGAGTTTGGCATTGAAAATCCGACAAAGAGTGAATCCGAAAACTTTGAGAACCCTCTCACCCATAAAATAGGAAAGCAGTCCCAAGGGAGCATCAGGGGATCCCCGAAAACGTATGTCACAGGCCACTGGTGAAACAGGGAGTGACAGAGATTCCGACAATCATCGAGTGCAAGGCCTCAGAAAAAACAGACGCCGCCAAAGGCAGCCGAAAAGACTGAAGTGCCAAGGTATTCAAAAACATAAAGTGCCAAGGCATGCGAAATAACAAGCGCCGCCAAAGGCTTCCGAAAAGACTTAAATGCCAAGGTATTAGAAAAACAAAAAAGTGCCAAGGCATCCGGAAAAACAAGCGCCGCCAAAGGCATACGAAAAGACTTAAGTGCCAAGGTATTCGAAAAACATAAAGTGGCAAGGCATTCGGAAAAACAAGCGCCGCCAAAGGCATCCGAGAAGACGTAAGTACCAAGGTATTCGAAAAACATAAAGTGGCAAGGCATCCGGAAAAACAAGCGCCGGCCGCCAAAGGCATCCGAGAAGACGTAAGTACCAAGGCACCCAAAAAACAAGTCCCACCAAGTCACCTGAGGGGCATATTTATTAGAGGCTAGCGTCACGTTTGCACCACGCAAAGTGGTACTTGTGTGAGGCAAGCCTCTAAGTCAGATTTTGATGCATTTCCAGATTTTCCAAACCTGTAAACCTGGGAATGCGCCGAAAAGATACGCCTCCCAGGTGAGGCATAAAAAGGAGAAATATCTTTATATATCCTTGTTTTCCTCTTTCTATGTGAGCTGCATTCTGCAGCACACAAAGAAAGAGAAAACGCCTCTCTGGATTGATTTTGTTCATGAAGGGGCCCTTCCTGCACAAAAACAATTTTGACTGCACCATAGTCAAGGGTGCCTGCATGTGACTCTCAAATCTTTTATGATGTGAAAGTCGCATGCCAATTTTAGTGGTTTTTTTAGCAGTGGGACTTTAGTTTTCCATACCTCTGAGTAATCCTTAGCACTCCCCTGCATCCTGGCAAGACTAACATTTTGCTCCCCTGCACATTTTTTTTTCCAAAGTTAATCTCTCAAGTCAAAGTCAACTTGAGAGTTTGAAGATGGCGAAAAAAAATCTTAGCACTTATCTAGCCAGAAGTATTTCTAAAAAAAAAGAATGCGATTGACCGTAATCACAAGTTGTGACTCTCGAGTTGAAAGAGTAGATATACTAAAGTATTACCTATTAAAGCCCACTAAGCAACTTTTTTCCATGCTAAGATTTCAGTATCTACTGAACAAAAGCACCATGGGTAATCAAGACAAGTTTTCTGTAAATCCATCCTGTAGGTCGGGCTGTGACGAGCTAAAATATAAAATCACTTCAAATTTACCCCACTCATAACATTTTTCCCCCAAAATATATCTGCACAAAAGCTGGCAAGTGGGTCCTTTGCTGACTCAGCTAGTGATTTTCCAAATTTCATGCAAATCCATCCATGGGGTCAAAAGTTATCTGCAAATCCATAAATGCCTTTCCAATGTATAGGTAGGTCATTGAAAGGCATTTTTGTTTCATAATAACTTTGTCGTCATTTTATGAATCTGCATAAAACTTTTCAAAACAAAAGCTCATCCACGTTGGCTCCTTCGTGGAAAGTTTCACTGCAATCATTCAAGCGGGAGCCAAGAAAAAGGGGAGACACCAAAAGTGTGGCTTCCAATGTAATTTTCAATAGGAGCGTTTGCCCTCAGATACAGAAAGTAAGAACTATACTCAGAAAGCGTGCTATTAGTTATTTGGTGTAAATCTGTTCAGCCGTTTTGATACATTTGCATTCGAAAAGGGGCTTGGAGTGAGAAATATCTGCATTGATTTGCTCTGATTGGCCCATTCAGAGTGGATGGGCAGATCCTTCTATGCTGGCCACAACATGGAGAATATATTGTGGCAGCTAATACAGGACTTAGGGGCTAGGTGCCCGACTCCTATTAAAAAAATCAAAACCACATGGTGGGGTTGGGTGGGATATCCTAACCTCTGGTCATGTGAATTGTAGGTACCGCATTTCCAGTGCCTGGCGCTGTGTCACCTACCATGGTACCATAGTGCCACAGTACTGAAAACAAATTAAAAAAAAACATAAAGGCCTGGTCATTTGGAAGAACCTGCGGCCAACCACCATTCTCCTGACCGTGTGTACTGAGGGTTGGCTGCCTTCAGTGGGTTGGGTGACGGCCTAAACAACTACTGCGCAAGGATGAAAATTGTGCACAGTGGGGGATTGTCCTCCTCTGGGTGCCAGTGACATTTTGGGTGCAGGGTCTCACCTCTAACCAGGCCCTGCAGCCACCTCTTTCCTGCTCTTGGCCAAAGTCCATGCAAAGGGGGTAGTAAGATGGCAGCAGGCGGATGAGCGCAGGGCCTATCAGGAGGGTGGGCACCTGCGGGGTTCAGTGCCTGTGGAGAGTGGGGCACAGGGCCTGACCAGTAGTCAGACCTTGTGGCTAACCCCACAACTATGGCACAAGCACCCAGTGCCACAGTACCCCTTAAGGCACCAGTGCTGTTGTCACAGTCATTGGCCTCTAACCAGGCCCTTCTTCCAACCCCTTGCATCCCATGGCCAAACGCCATGCACCGTTGGAAGCTAAGCACCAGTATGGCGACGAGGCTAACTCTGTGGCCAACGTCAGAACTATGATTCAAGCATCAGTACCACAGTACCCAGTAAGGCACCAGTGCTGTAGCATGGTACCGGTCCGGGTGCCGTGGTACTGAAAAACTATTTTAAGAAAATGAGAAGCATCTAGTCATAGACCAGACCTTCAACCAACTGCCATTGTGCAGACCATAAGGCAGTGCAGTGTAGGTTTTTGCTGACTGCAGTGGGATGGACACTAGGCCAAACCAATGCTACGTTTGGCTGAAGGCCATATGCAGTGGGGGTTTGTGCACCCGTGAAGGGTTGACTGCAAACCCTGCCACCTACCCTTAGTACTCACGGCCAAAGCTAGAGGGTTGAGCAGAGGTTGCCTGTAGGGGAGGGACGTATGTTCAGATTTGAATATGATCAAAACACAAAAATTAACTGTAAAAAACAAAGATAAGAGTGACATTATAATTAAGTGTGGTAATAAGATAATCACTTAAATTACGAAAACATCAGATGTTCACTGAAAAAACAAGGGTTAAAGTGGCATCATACGTAGGTGTTGAAATGAGATAAGAATACTTAAAAACCGTAAAAAACACCAGAAATTCACCAATTATTGTTTAGTGAACTAACTACAACGTGCCCCCAATCATTCACTGCTTATGACTTCACAAATTACATCTCTCACTGATGATATCTTAAATTACATCATCCATAATACTGCCTATTCACATTCCTCTATAAAGCCTTGCATCATTTTAGAAAGAAAGTTGTTAGTAAAGGGGTTATAGTCGCATAGAGTTACTATATGTACACATGTAGGTGCATAGAATGGAAATATGGTAAGTGCTAGAGACTTGTGTGGTTGTGCGTGTTGAAAGTTATAAACCAATAAAGTTTGCGGTGCTAGTGGTTCACCACGTTAAACAAGGTAAAGGGTGAGCACACCTGATGTGGGTTGCAGAGGCATGTTTCAAAGCAGTCTATGGCTTAAAGCCAAAGCCTGTTGCAAAAAACTGTAAGAAAAGTCAAAGTTTATGTTCATAATAGATTATCCACCAATTGATGTCTGGGAAATTCCCATATAACAAAATTGTAATACAGTGCTACATGACAAATCCTATGTAACAAGGACACTTATTTGGTGTGGCTGATTATTTTTTAGAAATTTACTGACGATATTGAGGCATTTCAGATTGTTAAATAACGTAAGATATTTGAGTGGCCTACTTAATGGCGGTTTAATTAATGCTGGTGTTGTATGCATGGCTCTAAAGGTGTATGTCATTGTGCTCATCTCAGGAATGTGTGTAGTTTATTTTACTTACCCTAAGAGGGCTGTCCATAGTAACTTGCAAAAGATATCTTGCCAGCTGCAATAGCATACCCGTAAACCACTTGACTTAAAATTGCGGGTCCTGTAAAGTCTTTAAGAGGGTGATACCATTAATAAGTATGAAGTCTTTTTGAAGGGCGTTAAAGGTTTAAAAAGGCAGTGGCCACATTAAACTCTATTGATACATTTTGTTTGTTAGGTTGGTGAACACCAGGAAAAGACGATACCATTCATGAAATATGGGTGACTTGACAGATATGCTGTGTAGCATTGACTCAGATGTTATGTCTATTATCCCTTGATTGATGATAGAACATTGGGTAGCTTATTGAATTTCTTCAAGACCACATACATTGTAGACTGCTGTCACAATGACTGCATGATGTCATGAGTGATGTCATCAATGATGTAACTTAAAAGGTCACGAGTTGTTTTATGAATGATGTCATTTAACATGTTATGAATGATGTAATATATGAGGTCATAAGCAGTGTAGGAAAGGTGGCACAAGTTAAAGTTAGTTCATTAAACTGTAACTGTTGAATTTCAGTGTTTTTTCATTTTTTAGATGTTAGCTCGTGTCTCATTTCAACAAATACCTATAATGTCACTTTAATCCTTGTTTTTTCAGTGAAAAAAAAGATATATATACACACACACACACAACTAAAACACATATATATTATTGAGTTAAGAATGGTTAATCTAAACTTACATATATATACTTACATTTGATTGAAGATATTGTGGGCACCATATTTTGTCACCACAATATTTAAAATATGATATTCCAGTAGGATACTGTACATTCAGAGAAGCTGTAATTCAAGAACATACATTTGGGCACATTTCACACTCAAGGTAGCTATGTCTAGACCTACCTGTGCTGGATGGACAGCAAAGCCTTGGTGGAACAGTCTATGGCCACACCAACCCCTTACCACTTTAGTGTCTCTGGCCACATCTGTTCCCTCTAGAGCTCCTGCAAAGTCCTGATCAACGCTTGATGTGACTAAGAACAAAGGAACTAGAGAGACCGAGCTCGAAGACGGTCCCTCCATGGAGGAAAGTAGGGTAGAAATGTGCTCTTTGATAATAAAGACATTTAGAACAGACACTTTAGAGATATGTCTGCTGTCATACAGAGGAAGTCAGCTAAAGATGAAAGCAACACCTACTAAAGCGAATGTCATTGGGAATTTAATAAGCCAGTTTGGGGTGTTTTGTGGTTTGCCATGAGTCAAGATTTCTCAATATCCTGATAAGAATTCAGCCCAAAATTTCAATTTTTATGAATGATTTTAAGCTTTCATCTTCGGGGCTTGCTAATAATATAGTTGCATACCTGTCAACTCGGTTGTTTGACATCACAACGCTTGCTTTTACCACGCATGCCATTACAACGCAATTTTTACAACGCAAGTCGTTACAACGACTTGCATTGTGGGCCGCTGGATAGTGGAATAGTTTAATTTTCTATTCCAACTCCAGTCCCCGTGGATAGTAGGGAAGGTGTTGGATAGAAAATGAAACTATTCCCTATCCTACAGCGCCCTCCAGCGCAAGTCGTTGTAATGACGTGCGCTGTAATGGTTGCGTTATAATGGTAGTGCGTGGTAAAAGTTGCGTTGTAAAGGATGTTCCCCGCCAACTCACATGATGTCACTGTGTGTCACACCATATCGGCTCCGTTCTCACAGTCACCAGGTGATGAGCCAATACACCACAGCGGCAGGGAAAACAAGCTGCTAATAGTTGATTTCCAGCTTGTTATCAAGGCTTTGAACAGGTTTTTTCAATTTTTTGAGGAGGAGATGTGGTGGGGGTAGGTATTGTATCCTCTCAGAATTGCCCCTATTCTTTCAGTATGGAAATGATTCAAACCCAACAGCGTCGCTTTACCCTCCAGCATGTGAATAATATAAATCCACAGCACACCTTTCACCCACCTAATGCAGGGAACATTTACTACTTCAACCCGCCTCCTGTCCTTCCAGTATTATTCCCTCAGAATAATTTTGGCAGTGCTGCTCCTTCAATAGATGAGTTTTGTATCTAATCAACACCCCTAAAAACTTTTTGTAGTGTTTGACTACCCTCCTTGCTGCACCCATCTTGTAATATGAGGACAGCTGATCCTCACAGCAGCCTGCTTTTACTCCAAATGTTGAGGAGCTATTTAAATACTCCCTTGTTTACATTTTGTGAGTGTTTAATCCCTTTAGCCCTCTTCTACTTGTCCAATTTGAAACTTGGGTACCTCTGCAGCATCCCTCCTTTCCAAAATAGTCCCACAGCACCACCTTTGTGCTTGAAATGTGGAGTGGTTTTAGGCTGTATCTCCTGATTTGTGGAACAGCTGGGACTGCTTAGCAACAGGTGGGTTTACATATGCTTCCTGCTCATCAGGATGCTGGGTGCTTGTTCTGTGAATGAAAGTTGCCTATGGAAGATCATCACCTTGAAGTGGTCGAACGGCTTGCATGTCTCAGTGACCTGGAGAGCTGTGCCGCTGGGAGCTTAGGGGCAGATGTATCAAGATTCCATTTTGCGATTTCTAAATAGCGATTTTTAAGGAATCGCTATTTAGAAATCGCAAAATGAAATGTATGTAAAAAATCGCTATTTTCTAGCGATTTCTTAATCTTCCTTATTTGCGAATTCGCAATTAAGGAATAATTTCCCATTCATTCCTATGGGCCAGGAGGCCCATAGGAATGATTTTGAAATTAATCTCAATTTGCGATTCGTAATTTGCTAATTGCAAATTGAGAATAAATTTAAGGGTGCAGGGGTGTTTCAAGGACACCCTGCTGCACCCCTGAAATGTACATGTGTGTGCATATGGCGCACATACATGCCCTTTGGGCATGTGTGTGCGTCACATGCCACCTCCAAAAATGCCAAATTGTGCATTTTTTAAATATTTCGCAAATTACCATCAACTACAAGTTGGTGGTAATTTGCGATTTCTTAACCAAAATTTGCAATTCGAAAATGCTACATACATAGCATTTAAGGAATCGCAAAAATGCAATTCCTTAAATGCTATGGCAAAATAAGGAATCGCAAATTTTTGCTAGTCCTTAATTTGCGAATTTTTGATGCATGCCAAAACATGTAAATAGACCGTTTGCGATTCGCAAAGGCCGAAATTCTGAGAATTTCTGCCTTTGCTATTCGCAAAAGGCTTGATACATCTAGGCCATAGTCTCCTGGCAGGGTCACCCAAGCCGCACATGTCAAAGAGTAGAGACCAGATGAAGCATGATCCACTGGTCCTCCCAGTTGAGGGTTGGGCACGAGGCTAACAATCATGATCCATACAAAGTATTTATTATGGAAACACCACTGAATCTTCTGGGCACCAGGGGCTTCCAGAGTCTATGCATAAGACATGCATGACTGACAGTAGTCAAAAGCAAAAACAACAGGTGATGGACAGAATGCATAACAATGTCATACATTCACCCCAGTACAGAGATCTGGGCCTAAATCCATCGTTTTTTTGCTCACCATGCCTTTCCAGTTTGAACCCAGCTATATGCAAATCAGCCTTGACCCTGTGCCGCATGGGAACAGTCCAGCCCGAACTGCCAAGCCAGGTCCTCCCTGGACTGGAAACAAGCATCCAAGGACCGGTTTCGGGGTTTCAGCCCTCATCAGCCTGGATAGCTTGATTCCAGTGGCATGGAGAGCACGGGACTCACGTCTCAGCATACCCGTCCCACTCGGGGTGACAAAAGCAAAAACAACAGGTGATGGACAGAATGCAGAACAATGTCATACATTCACCCCATGTACAGAGATCTGGGCCTAAATCTATCGTTTTTTTGCTCACCATGCCTTTCCAGTTTGAACCCAGCTATATGCAAATCAGCCATGACCCTGTGCCCCATGGGAACAGTCCAGCCCCTTTGGTATTGCTTTGTTCGTCCTAAGTTGGCAGGGTATGCCCAGACGTGGGTCCCTTGCTCACTTTACCACTGGATTCAAGCTAGCCTGGCTGATGACGGCTGATTAGCCAGAAACTGGTCTCAGGATGCTTGTTTCCAGTCCAGGGAAGACATGGCTGGACTGTTCCCATGAGGCACAAGGTCAGACTGATTTGCATATGGCCATGTCTGAACTTTGGTGGCGGAGTGAGCTAAAGAATGATGATGGATTAAACCCAGATCGGTTGACTGGGGGTGATTGCTTCCATTGTTCAACACTCTGTCCATCCTCCCCTTTGGTATTGCTTTGTTCGCCCTAAGTTGGCAGGGTATGCCCAGACGTGGGTCCCTTGCTCACTCTGGATTCAAGCTAGCCTGGCTAATGACGGCTGATTAGCCTACTGGCGTAATTAGGAGCGCTCTGGACAGAGTGCAGTGCCAAGGGGGCCCCCTGGAGCTTCAGCCCCCCCCCGCACCACGTGGGCTGCGGGGGCTTGTGTTACGCCCCTGGATTAGCCAGAAACCAGTCCTAGGATGCTTGTTTCCGGTCCAGGGGACACATGGCTTGGCAGTTCGGGCTGGACTGTTCCCATGAGGCACAGGGTTACACTGATTTGCAAATGGCCATGTCTGAACTGGGGTGGTGGAGTGAGATAAAGAATTATGATGGATTAAACCCAGATCAGTCGACTGGGGGTGAGTGCTTAAATTGTTCAACACTCCATCCATCATCCCCTTTGGTATAAACTTACATTCTCACAGTCATTGGTTGTTTATGTTTATAATGTTTATTTCAGGTCTGTAGGGAATAAAAGGGAATCCCGAACCATTGATGTATTGTCCATACATTTTGCCTCCTCACTTGAAGAATTGTTTAAGATCGTGGGTAGGGATTTTAATTATAAATTTGAGACCCTTGGCAAAAGCATTATTAATCTTGCTGAAGAGGAGGACAGAGGTTGCTCTTTCCTGGTCTTATAAATTCCCAATTAAAAAATGGTTGCTCCTGGCCCAACAATTAAACGCTCTAGATTTAAAACATTGTATTTGTGCTTGTAATGGTAGAACCCCTTCCGATAATGAAGGGGACCACACATGTAATCGCACCGATTGCACCAGACTATTTGATTATTTGTTGCTAGATATAGGACTGTGGGAATACCTTACGGACATTGTAGTCACACCTAGGCATAATTGATTATCTATCAAAATACCCTAATTCTCACCATAGTTCTCCCCAGGCATAGGGGTCCTTGCAGTCATCCTAATCCTCTTGATAGTAGGCTCTAATTGTCTTTCAACTGACTTAGAGTCAAATTATGTACTCTGCTGCAGTCTCAAGAGTTGGTAGGTTCAATCTACAAGCTAGTGGAGGCAACCCTGGGGCATTTGCTCAGTCTGGATTTGACTCTGGTTTCAGATGTACCCCCCTGGTATTGATAGGGAAATCCAATAAGCTTTTTCTTGAGGGCCTGATGAATTTATTCACAAAGGAAGTCAATCCTGTGGTTGCTAGAAGTAATCAACCCACTTGGTTTAATCGATCATGTTGAGCCGCAACATCAGATCTAATCACTTGTTTAAAACTACAGGACAGAAGCCTGATTTCATTAAGGAGGACGGCGTATACGAATACTACAGCAGAAGCAAAAAGGAAATGGGATGAAAGGAGTGGGAAGAAGTATTGGCTGCTGCAAAAGAGGGTGACAAATGTACTTTCTGGAAGATAGTAGCCACTGGGAGTAAGCCAGGCTATTACCCCATAGAGAATAATATTGCAGCAGCTGACTGGGTAGAGCATTTCTCTGGTTTATACTCGGGGCAGGGGCGGTGAGCGATGATCTTCCCACACCTGTTGAGCTGGGCTCTAAAACCCATGGCCCCGAAAAGCCCTAAACCTATTTTGAGTATCCGATCCTCACAATCCAGGAAGTATGTGCAGTAATTATGAAAGTAGTGCCCAACAAAGCGCCAGGTATTGATAAGGTCATTGTTGACTTTTCCCTATCTGAGATTGATGTTTGGGGCCCATATATTATGCTATATTTTAATGCAATTATGGCTGGGACCCCTATTCCATCATCTTGGGCAGGAGCAGAGATCATGCATATTTACAAAAAGGGTTCCCCCTCTTATCTGCTAACTGTAGGCCTGTTAGCCTAATTGGTTATACGCAAAAGTTGTTTTTCAAATTTATTTTAGGGAGACCTACAAAACTGGATGGAGGGCAATGACATACTTACACCTCTACAGGATGGTTTTCATGAGTGCACTTCCACTATCAATCAGCTATTCCAGCTCCAAGTGTTATATTGGAAAAACTTGGTCCTTGAAGGTTGCCGTTTATATGTGGTGTTTCTCAACCTACGTTCGGCTTTTGATCGGATCTCCAAGACCCCATTGCGGTTAGTGTTAGCCAAGATGGGGATTCTGGACTACTTACTTGCAATGATTGTAAGGTTGCACGAAAGAAATTTTGCCCAGGTAAAATCCAGTTTCTAGATTTGTATATTGCATGTGGCGGTTCCGGTACAAATTATGTCCTGAATTAATAACTGCAAAAATCTTATCGAATATTAGGCAATGTGTGAGAGCTGCTTCCTACTTTTCATGCAGTCTCCTATTCAACCCTGTACTGCATACTTAACTGTTTTGACTTGTACTAATGCTTTGTATATTTTAATATTATGCATATTTAAATTATTTTCATTATTGATATTGATTATTGTTTTAAATGATGGTGTTTTAGTATGCATTTAATCATTTTAACTTTTTCTTGTAAATTTGATTTTTTAAACTGTTCTTTTATGGCTGATATGCTGAAATAAAGATTGTGATGATGATAAGATGCTGACTGCAAGATGTCAGAGTGAGAACTAAGCAGATGTCAACAGTGATCACCATCTAGTGGTCGCTCTTGTGAAGCTGAAGCGAAGAAAAACAGAATGCAAAACATCAGGGTGACAGCACTTCGATGTGGCAACATTTCAGGACCCCAAGACAGAGAAGGCATTCAATTTACAAATCAAAAACAGGTTCCAAATCCTGGCAGGCACGGATGATGAGTCTGATCCAGCTGTAGACGCAGTCAACAAGAAATGGGAACAGGTCCCTTCAGCATATGCGAAGAGCAGTGAAACATACCTGGGGGCCAAGCCAAAGAAGTAGAAAAAATGGATAAGGCAAGACACGTGGCAAACAATTGAAGACAGGATGGAAGCAAAAAAGAAACTCATGGAGGCCAAATCTGAGCGACTTTAGGAGCAGTACAAGCAACAATACATACAAACAGAGCAGTCAAAAGAATGACAAGAGCAGACAAGTGGGCATACATGGATAACATGCACAGCCAAGAAAAGAAGGCGGCCAGTAGAGGAGAATGGGGAAAGGTCTTCAAGATCACAAGGATAGTAAGTGGTAATTCTTGTGCAACATACAACACCCCTATAGCGAACAAGCAAGGCAAACTACACACAACAGCAAAAGAGCAGGAAGCAAGTTGGGCTGAGCATCTCAAAGAAATCTTGAACAGACTAGTACCAACAAGCAAAGCCAACATCCAAGTAGCAAAGACAGACTTGGATGTGAACACCACCTACCATAGAAACAAGAAATGGTCCCTTCCATCTGATCTCTCAAGAATAGAAAAGCTCCTGGCCAAGACAACCTAAATGCAGAAATATTCCAAGGCTAACCCTGAAACATCAACCAAGATCATCCAACCACTGTTGTACCAGATGTCTTTAACCAAGGTATAATCGTCAAGATTCCAAAGAAGGGTGCATTAACCAAATATAACAACTTGCGTGGAATCACCCTTCTGTCAATCCCAAGTAAAATCCTGGCAAAAATCATTGTATAGCACATTTCTAATGCAGTGGACAAGCAGTTAAGAAAAGAACAGGATGGGTTCTGCAAGGGCAGAGGATATTTTGATCAGATCCTTACCCAACACAACATCATAGAGCAGTGCACAGAGGCACAGATACAGCTATACATCAACTTCATTGATTTTGAGAAAGCCTTTGGCATCATCCACCATGACAGCCCCTGACATACGGCAGCAGATAGTTCTCCTCAAGACCTGTGTGAGACAGGTATGCATGATGCCAGCGTTGCTCTTCAACCTGGTCATCGACAGATGTTGTGATGCAGAGCAGAAGACCAAGCCAGAGGCATTAGATGCACCTAATTATTTTCACCGGAGGTCTTGACTATGTTGGTGACCTAGCTTTTCCCTCTCACACACAACAGTATATGCAGGAAAATACTTCTCACCTCAACATCTATGCACAGCAAATGGGCCTGTAGATCAACACGAAGAAATCAGGAGTCATTACCCTCAAAATCCCAAACCCTTCATCGATCAAGGATGATGGAGATGGCCTAGACTTTACTAAAGAGTTCATCTATCTAGCCAGTACAATCAGACCTGAAAAAGGGGCAGGCCGTGACAGCAAGACCAGACTGAACAAGGCCATGTTCAGTCTGCTCTTGAGGATTCTGAACAGTGTTTGGAGGTCATCTAGGTATAGCACCAACACCACGATGAGGCTTTATCATGTCTGCATTCTATCCACACTCTTGCATGGGTCAGAATGCTGGAGGATGATGTTGGACCACCAAACTGTCAGCCTTCTACAGCAGTAACCTGAGAAGAATCTTGTTCATTTTCTGGCAGTGAACAATCTCCAACCAGGAACTGCACACCACATGCAAGCCAGAGAATATGGACACCATCATTTTGAGAAAAAGATTAAGATGGATCGGACACACCATTAGAAGAGAAAACTTCAAGAGTCCATACCAAGAACAGCTCTCCTCTGGACCCCAAAAAGTAAACAGAAGAGAGGTGGGCCGAAGAATATGTGGAGGTGAACTGTAGAAACAAAAAGGAAGACCCTGTACCACAGCTAGGGCACTATACAGAAACTTTCCCAAAGAAGACAGAAGTTGACCTATATGCCAGTTTGCATAATGAGCAGTGTAAGAATTTTGATTGTTGTTTGGCTGGTGTGTGAGCCCTAGTCAAACAGCAACCACACTCCTTGTCAGGGTGAGGCACAAGTCAACCCTAAATTCACCTGTGCCCAACCCTCTAGTAGCTTGGCACAGAGCAGTCAGGCTTAACTTAGAGACAAGATGTAAAGTATTTGTGCAACATTTCAAACAGTAATAAAGCTAAAAACACCACACAAAAGGGGCCACACCAAGTTAGAAAACTACAATTTGTTTTAATAAATAAAACATGCCCAAAATGACAAAAATCCAATCAGTAGAACAGAGGATATGTAGTTTTAAAGATTTTGGCGAAAATATTGCCCAAAAACACAACGCACCAACTGGAGATATTTGGTTGCGCGAGACTGGGACAAAGTCACAAGTTCAGGCCGACCACGATGGTACATGGGCTCATTACAGGGACCCCGTTAGGCCCGTTCAATGAAGTACCTTAAATCCTGGTTTGCTGAGTGGTGCAAAGATTCACGTCAAAGATGCATCGCACAGCTGAAGTGATGCATCAGTTCCGAGATGCTGTGAGACTGCTGTGTGAGATACTGCATCTTCACCGAGGATGCTGTTGATGAGGGCTTGCAATGCAAAGTCCAACGCCGAGGATGTGTTGCACAGTTGGAGCGATGCGCAGGTTCTGAAGAGCTGCAAGGCTGCAATGCAGAGTATGGCATCATCGAGGCTGACGCTAATGAGGGATGCGAGGGCCTGTGCCGAGCATGCATCACGTAGAGGCGGTTCAGATAAGCTGTGTTTGCGATGCATCGAATCCATGCAGCAGCGACAATGCGTTAGTTCTGCTCAGGATTGCGCCATGAAGAAGAGTAAATGCATTGGTTCTGCTGGATCCACAGAGATGGGTAGACCACAATAGGACCACTTCCAAGGATCCAGGACTGGGGTGGCACCACTTTAAAGGGTTGACTTATAGGTGGCAAAATTCAGGTGCAAAGTTGATGGAAGCTTGTTGTGTCCCAGAGACTTCAAATAAGGACGCCAGTCAACAAGCCCCTGGACTCACTCTGCAGCGGTTGAATAACGGAGCCCCACATTCATTTACCCCGCATGCCTTTACAATAGAGTCACTACCCTGACTGCAGCGTTACCATGTGTTACTTTGTCACACAAGACAATATAAAAATGTGCTTTAGGGGGCGCTGTACTTGGGATAATATAAATTACTATTCCAGCTCCAATCTTCTCAACAGTAGGGAAGATGTTGGACTTAAAAATCCAACACCAGTCTAACAATGCACCCCGTTCAGCAAGTCGTTGTAACAGCTTTCATGTTAAAGTAGCAAGTGGTAACACCACAGTCTGGGTAGTGACTACATTGTAGAGGTTGGTCGTTGTTGAGACTCTAGGGAAAATGATGTTTTCCCTCTGCAGATCTGGTTTCAAGCGATGCAGGTTCAGTCCTTCTTATCCAGGCAAGAGGGCAGCAGGCAGGGCCGGACTGGGAACCAAAACCGGCCCTGGCAAAGTGCTCGGCCAGCCCCCCCACCCCCCGGGGGGAAGGGGGCGAGCGCTTTGCCAGGGCCGCTTTTCAGCCGATTTTGTTACAGGGCCGTTTTTGCAGCTATGCTGCAAAAACGGCTCTGCAACAAAAACGGCCCCCAGGGCCCAAAACCGGCCCCCACCCTTGCGGCCGACCGGGGGATTGCCCGGTGCCCACAACGGCCAGTCCGGGCCTGGCAGCAGGTAAGCACAGCAGGGCAGAAGTCCTTCAGAGCAGCAGTCCAGCAGAGTGGCAGTACTTTCAGCAGTACAAATAACATTCTTCCAGGCAGAGTTTCCACAAGTCCAGAAGTGGACTGGAGAGGTGATGTCTGAGGTACAGCATTTATATCTGGTTGTTCTGTTAAGTGTGGAGAATCATCTAGATTCAAGCCTTTGAAGTGCACAGGTGCTCTGCCTTCCTGGCCCTGGCTCCGGACTAACTGCAGGAGGTATACAGCCCTTTGGGTGGTGATAGGACACACCCTCTTCAAGTGTAAGTGGAGCTGAACCCAGCTCCTCATTACCACCCTGCCAGTGAAGGCCCATCTAGTTGCACAAAAGCTCCCTAGTCTGTGTGGCTGTCTAGGAGGAAAGACAAAGGCCAATTGTCAACTACACCAAGTCATGTGGCCCAGAGACCGACTGCATGAACAAAATGGCGAAGGCAGGAAAATGCCAACTTTCTAAAAGTGGCATTTTAAATATTCTAATTTAAAATCCGACTTCAACATAAGTTACAAATTACAATTCCAAAGACACCAAACCTTAACTGGGTACTTACTGGCTTTTGTTTGACAAGGCAGAAGGACTAATTATGCGCCAAATCTGCAATTTAAATTCTCTGGCTGCCCCACATGTTCTGCGCCTTGAATTTGGATTAGTCTCGTCCTTTATTTTAGCCCAGGCAGCAGTTCTTATGTGGGGTAACTCTCTCTTCTTGGGGGAAGAGAGTACTCTTAGGGCTGCTCTGAGAACAGAAATCTTTTGCACTCTAAAAGCACAATCCACGTTTTTTAGGTCCTTTTTTCATGTGCAATTGACAGTTTCGGTCTTAGTTTAACTCCTGCTTCTCCAATCCCTAAATCTGGTTAGAAACAGTTCTTAAAGAAATTCAGATCCCCTATCAGTTTAGCGAGAGACGCTGCTTTAAGTAAGTCCAGGCCCAGTAGTGGTGGTCAGTGGGAGTGCATTGGGGAACAAACCACAGCCTTATTTAACTTGGAATATCCCCCATGGGATTAGAAGCTGATACTCCTACTGAGACTTAATCTGCTGCTTTTAAGAGACGTCACTGGCATCTGGGATAAAACACCTAGAGAGAAGAGAATTTGTGAATTGTGCCAGTTGCAAATCCAAGATCTAAATCATGTCTTATTTGTATGTTCAAAGCTGCAAAGTGCCAGGCGAGTGTTTTTAAAACCAGTTTTTATCAGATTTAATATTCACTCTGCTCAGGATGCACGTTCTCTGATTTTGTCCCCCCCCCTAATGAAATGGTTTGTTTTAAGATATACCAATTTTTTAGAACATTTTTGCCTATTTATTAGAATTTTGTCTAACAGTAGTACTCTAGTTCCGATTTAATACCAATTGGTTGGCTATTTAATTGCTCCATGTATTCATAGCATCATTTGCACATTTCTTAGTATGTATATAAGAAATTTTATCGGTCGGTCATGTGATTGTTTTATGTATTATAGCATTGTTTGTACATTTCTCACTATGTTTGATATAATGTTATAGTAATGTATAAGTATAAGGAGGGAATTTTGTACTGTATGCAATGTTTGTCTTTTTAAATTATTGGTGTGTCTTTGTGGACCTCCTTAGGAGTTCCAAAACAAAATAGATAAATAAATTGGAATTGGGTACTTATTCCCACTCCAAAGTTATCCTATGGGAGAGGTGTGCCTTGCAGTAGTAAAACATGTTTTAAAGGTCTTTCACTACCAAGACATGTAAAACTTAAAAGTACATGCCCAACTTTCTAATTACACTGCAACCTCCCCTCTGTGCATCCAGGGCCTGGCGTAGGAGTGACTTATGTGTATAAAAAAGAAAGGGTTAGGCCTGGCAAAAGATTTCTTTTGCCAGTTCAAAATGGCAGTTTCAAAACAGAAAAGCAGACTGCAATGGCAGACCTGAGACATGTTTAAAGCTCTACTTAAGTGGGTGGCACAACCAGTGCTGCAGGCCCACTAGTAGCATTTAATGTGCAGTCCCTGGGCACAGGTAGTCCCACTTTACAAGTACATTTAATACTCCTGTTGGGTATAAGCCGATTTTACCATATTTTTAGGAAATTACAATCACTTTACTACTGGTTAGAAGTGGTAACGTGTGCAGAATCCAAAACCCAGCAAAAACAAAATCAGCAAAACAGGAGGTCTGAAGGCAAAAAAGTTTGTGGATTATCCTGCAGAAAAGCCAAGTCCAACAGGCAGTAAGTAAGAAAGTAGTAAAACACAATATAATGAATGCAACTTGTAGGGAAATTCACTAAGACCCTACCACATTAATATGAAAGCTCTATGTGTCCATGGTCTCTGATTGTTTAATCTGGAAAACTTCCTGTGTCTCTTGTTTTGGAGTTAGCGTTTTTCACATATTGCAATCACAAGACAGAGTCAACGGCTTTACAGCCAGTGAGGAGGACAGATCTTGCTTCTGGAGGAGGCTAAACATGGTTCTGACTCTCATGGTAGATTAGAATTTTGCCTCCACAAGTCAGAGTATACACATAAAGACCACACTGGACCTTCTTCAACCTCTGAACTGGCAAACAAACAAGCCAGTCAGTAGCTGGCCCTTTGCCCAGCCATGCAGATATAGAGGACCCCAAGTGTGTTTGGAGGTAGCATGGCACAAGCATAATTGCCACTAACATCAGCAAAATCAAAAGGCCACTGGGGTCATAATTAAAAGGTATGCTAAACTAGGCTGCAGTGGGTCTCGTACACAGGCGTGCTCTCGTGCCACTGAACCTATTCCACTTATGATATCTATGCACCCTTCCAATTTGGGGGTTTAGCTCCTTTGTGCAATCCATTGCATATTTGAATCGAAACTATTCACCTTCATTAGAACCGCCCAGGTCATTAGAGGCTGAAGGCTGGTGTTTTTTACTCAACGGCCCTCGCTTTCTTCTGGGCAATTCTGTACATCCTATCCCTCCAATTTGAGGTACCTGCTCATCAGAGAACAGAGTCTGTCTGTGGCATGAGAAGTGCGCTCCCTTAGTCATGGGCAGTGCACATTAGACAGCTGCGTGTAGCGAGTGGACTCCTCTGTCCAGAGCCACATTGCTTCTGCCTGGTAAGATGGGCGGGTACTTCCGAAAGGTCTAGCGGCAGTAAATTGACACCACTTATGGTACTATGCCCTCCCCTCACTAGAGACGTTTTAAGGCTGGGGCAAAGTGGGCAATTGCCCAGGGCCACCACATCCCAAGGGGCCATCTGGGATTGTGATCTTTTTCATCACTCGATTTCACCTTTGTCAATGTTTCTGTTTCGCTTCCTTCATGCAAGCTTGAATTAGCAGAAAATAAGCAAAGAAATTCATGGTTCTTCCAAATGAGGGTTTAAAAATATGTTTGGACCAGTGCCACCAAAAATTCTCAAGATAACACTGTCCCTCAAAAATGGAGGGTGGAATTCTTCCAGTTATGGGAATGGCAGCAGGGAGATATAAGAGGGATATAGGGTCACCCTTTTTGGACCTGCAACCGCACAAGAACAGACCTGTCACTGCAGGAGTTCTGTGTCTTTGATCCTGCAGAAGATCACAGATTTCCGATGGATCTAAGAAAGCTTGGTGGCCTTTGCTCTCAAGATTTTTAGTATAATCACTAGCCCCTACAACAATGAAGGCTTAGTTGGTGTTTCCCTTAGATAACTCTATGTTTTTTGCAGGACTGATCATTTGAGTACTTTTTCACTTTGGGGTTCTAACCACTTTTTATTTCAAAGACAAAGAGTGAAGGGTGCTCTACTTCTTAAGTGCAAAGCACCTTTCCTCACTATCGTTTTTGTGAGATAGTCAGGGGCTAGAGTATGGTTGTCTAGTTTTCATATCAAGCAAGCCCTGCTTGGTCGTGGGAGAGGGAATCTGGCCCTTTCGGTATCTCTAAACTGGTTGAGTTTGTAGGAAAACTCCCTGATATCTGTTCTTTTGCAATTGTGGTTTTAGGTCTCTGGCCTAGCGTACACTGCGCAGCAGTGTCGCACAGCCAGAGTCCTTTTCTCCGGGTTTAGAAAATGGACCTAGAAATTCCACGCAGCTTGTGCGTGTTATTTCCTAGGTCCATTTTCATTGGCCTTTGCCTGCGTGTACTTTTAAAACAGAACACACAATAGGCCATGGGCAGTCGCTTAGCTCCACCCATGGCCTATTGGTGTCAGTTACGCGCACCAAAGGCCATATGTCTTCAATAATCGTGGCCAGACTCGCAGGCTTTATTTTTTTTTCAAAAGCTTTCAGTTCAGTGCTGCTTTTTTTTTTGTGGAGTGCTTTGATGCTGGTTTCCAAAAATGCGAACTTTTAATCCAAAGCAGAAAAGAGACAGTGTGAGATAGCTGGGGAATATGTCAGGCACACAGGAGCTTCCAGTACAAGCCACCTCATCGGTATCGTACCCATGGCCTGTCTCCTGCAAATTGTAGCTTATTTTCAGGCCAATATTCCACCAACAACCGCTCAGTACTAATGCTACTACAGAGTGAGAGTGACAGCAGAGTGAGAGTGACAGTAGAGTGAGAGTGACAGCAGAGTGAGAGTGACAGCAGAGTGAGAGACAGCAGAGTGAGAGTGACAGCAGAGTGAGAGACAGCAGAGTGAGAGTGACAGCAAAGTGAGAGTGACAGCAGAGTGAGAGTGACAGCATGAGAGACAGCAGAGTGAGAGTGACAACATGAGAGACAGCAGAGTGACAGCAGAGTGAGAGTGACAGCAGAGTGAGACATCATAGTGAGAGTGACAGCAGAGTGAACGTGACAACAGATTGAGAGACAGCATAGTGAGAGTGACAGCAGAGTGAGAGTGGCAACAGAGTGAGAGTGACAGCAGAGTGAGAGACAGCAGAGTGAGAGTGACAGCAGAGTGAGAGTGACAGCAGAGTGAGAGTGACAGCATGAGACAGCAGAGTGAGAGTGACAGCATGAGAGACAGCAGAGTGAGAGTGACAGCAGAGAGTGACAGCAGAGTGAGAGTGACAGCAGAGTGAGAGTGACAGCATAAGAGACAGCAGAGTGAGAGTGACAACATGAGTGACAGCAGAGTGAGAGTGACAGCAAAGTGAGAGTGACAACAGAGTGAGAGTGACAACAGAATGAGAGTGACAGCATGAGAGACAGCAGAGTGAGAGTGTCGGCATGAGTGACAGCAGAGTGAGCGTGACAGCAGAGTGAGATAGACAGCAGAGTGAGAGAGACAACAGAGTGAGAGTGACAGCATGAGTGACAGCAGAGTGAGAGTGACAGCATGAGAGACAGCAGAGTGAGAGTGACAGCATGAGATGCTTGTGCGCTTACACGGTGCACCGACACACACAGGAGCTAAAACAAAGAACAGCTGAACACGTGTCTTGGTAGCTTCATGGAGGCAGCCAGCCCTCTGAGGGGAGCAGCAAGGAGGGGACGCCCCAACCAATTAAGCGCAACTACTCACAACCTACTGTACGATTACAACACAGGCCAAAGGGCAGAGCTAGGTCTTTTCGCATTACGTAGGGTGAGCAGTGTGTGATTGTGTAGGGTGAGCAGTGTGTGAGTGTGCAGGGTGAGCAGTGTGTGAGCATGCAGGGTGAGCAGTGTGTGAGTATGCAGGGTTAACAGTGTGTGAGCGTGCAGGGTGAACATTGTGTGAGTGTGTAGGGTGAGCAATGTGTGAGTGTGCAGGGTGAACATTGTGTGAGTGTGTAGGGTGAGCAGTGTGTGAGTGTCTGGGTGAGCAGTGTGTGAGTGTGCAGGGTGAGCAGTGTGAGAGTGTGTAGGGTGAGCAGTGTGTGTGTGTGTAGGGTGAGCAGTGCGTGAGTGTGCAGGGTGAACATTGTGTGAGTGTGCAGGGTGAACAGTGTGTGAGTGTGTAGGGGGAGCAGTGTGTGACTGTGCAGGGTGAGCAGTGTGTGAGTGTGCAGGGTGAACATTGTGTGGGTGTGTAGGGTGAGAGTGTGTGAGTGTGTAGAGGCAGTGTGTGAGTGTGCAGGGTACGAAAACTCGAACTAAGTCCACCACACACACACACATAACACCACACACATAAGACCACACACATAAGATCACACACACACACCACACACACAACACCACACACACACCACACACACACACACCACCACACACACAACACCACACACTCACCACCACACACGCAACCACCACACACTCACCACCACAAATGCAACCACACACACACCCACACACAGGGTATGAAAACTCGAACTAAGTCCAACACACACACACAAGACCACACACATAAGACCACACACATAAGACCACACACATAAGACTACACACATAGGACCACACACACAACACCACACACACACACACACCACACACACACGCACACATACCACCACACACACAACACCACACACTCACCACCACACACTCACCACCACACACGCAACCACACACACAACCACACACACACAACCACACACACACACAACCACACTGTCAGTGCACGCTTTCACCGGGCACAAACACCACCAGCCGTCAGTGCACGCTTTCACCGGGCACAAACACCACCAGACGTCAGTGCAGGCTTCCACCAGGCACACACCACCAGACGTCAGTGCACGCTTTCAGCAAACACACACACACCACCAGCCATCAGTTCACACTTTCACCAGGCACACACAACACCAGCCGTCAGTGCACGCTTTCACCAGGCACACACACCACCAGCCGTCAGTGCACGCTTTCACCAGGCACACACACCACCAGCCGTCTGTGCATGCTTTTACCAGGCACACACACACCACCAGCCGTCAGTGCAGCCTTCCACCAGGCACACACACCTCCAGCCGACAATGCATGCTTCCACCAGGCACACACACCACCAGCCATCAGTGCACAATTTCTACAGGCCCACACACCACCAGCC